>NC_133498.1:298471-434601 GCF_025370935.1 Choristoneura fumiferana | reverse complement strand
TGCGGATCGGAAATGGCGGGAAACAAACTTCTCGCTTTTTTTTTTTTCCTGCTAATTTGCTGTCACTGCTGTCAACTTTTTTTTTTAATTATCGATTAGGCCATTTTTTGTCTTTGATTGTCAAGGTGGCCAACATAACGCGTCTAATCAGTCTATCAGCGGCTCAACAACTAGCAGACTGCTAGCAAGCGTTTATGAATCATACTTCTTGACAACCGTCTAACAAGCTTAATCAGTCTGCTAAGTAACAGACCGATCAAACCTCAATTAAGGATTTTTTTATGAATAAGGCTGTTATTGTTTATAAACGCCGTTACTTACTTCACTTACCAACTACTTAATGTCTTTGACTCAAGGAAAACAACGTCTCTGGTCAATGGCATTTAAAAAAAAACGAAAGTGTTTGTCTATGCTCACGTCATCTCTCTATACAAAGCAATTTGAACTGAATTTCAATTCCGATAAAGTAGTTTATTAATTGTTATGAACAGTTGAGATTAATTCACGCGAAAATTTAAATTGGACGTCTAATTTAAAATTTAAACTTTCTATTGTGAGTAAGTCGTTGTACTTAGGAGCTGTGGAGTGCGGAAGTGTTTGTTTGTCTCTAACGTCAAAACGAAACAACTTTTTGATGTGATTTATGAAAATTCGTATGTATTTACTTAGTACCTAACCTACTAATATTATAACTGCGAAAGTTTGTGAGTGAGTGAGTGAGTATGTTTGTTACTCCTTCACGCTGAAACGGCTGGACGGATTTGGATGTATTTGGTATGTAAATAGCTGGACATCTGGAATAACACATAGGCTACTTTTTATTCCGGTATTCCCACGGGATAGGGATAAAGTCTTGAAAAAACATCCGCTGGGCATAGAGTCATGAAATTTGACATGATTGTTTTTAATGTAACGTCAAGAAAGCCACGATTTAATTTTTGGTAATTCCCACGGGATTTTTAAAAATCCCGAAATTTCAATTCAGCGGCTGGATCAAATGATTTACGCGTGCGAAGCTGCGAGTAAACACTAGTTTACCATATAGTTAAGCTCGTTTTTTTTCATTTTTTTTTATTCGACTGGATGACAAACAAGCAAGTGGGATTGCAGATGCGTTGCCAACCTAGAGGCCTAAGATGGGAATACCTCAAGTGCCAGTAATTTCACCAGCTGTCTTTCTCTCCACGCTGAAACACAACAATGTAAGCACTGCTGCTTCACGGCAGGACTAGCGAGCAAGATGGTGGTAACAATCCGGGCGGACCTTGCACAAGGTCCTACCACCTGCAAAAGTTTGCCAACTCGAGTTTAGGCGTGCTACTGAAAAATAGTCCGGACAATTAGATACTGATTTAAAAATATATATATACTTAGCATATTTTACAAATAAATTCTTGTGTAGGGTGCGTATCTGTTCGGTTCGCATAACTTTTGAAGGTCATAATGAAACTTAAGATTGGTTTTTTGGAATCTTTTTGTATTTTTTATTTCAATTCCAAATTTTTACTTGCCGAAAGATGGAGTGCCGAAAGTTTCTCGATGAGGGCTACGGTATAGATGTCGCTAGCGTCACTGCTTAAGTTGCTAAATAAAGAAACAAATAAGCTGAGATATGAGGTGCATAGGGGAAATTCGTGTCTGTACCGTTGACCAGCAGTGGTGTAGCGGTATAGCACGCGGTACGGAATACCGAGGACCCGGGTTCGATTCCCAGTGCTGGTCTTATTTTTCTGGTTTTTCTGTGTATCTTTATTTCAGTTTGTATTTTCATAATGTAACGTTTGTCATAACATTTTCCCTGCCGAAATAGCTTATTTTTCACAACTTTTTGTCATTTGTAAAAGTCTAAGGTTTGGTTAGGTTTGTTTTTAACAATTCAAAACAATTAACTCAGAGAAAAAAGAGTATACCTACTTAAGTAAATTATGATGAGTGGTAGGTACCTACATTTTATGTTAGGACAAACAATACATTATGACTACTTATTAAATTACTTTTGTACTACATAGCTATTAGCTAGTACCATTTTACACCAGGAAAATGCGATTATAAATAAATAAATATCATGTGACACTTGACACTTGACCTAGTCCCAAACTAAGCAAAGCTTGTACTATGGATACTAGACAACGGATAAACATACTTATATAGATAAATACATACATATTAAACATCCAAGACCCGAGAACAAACATTCATATTATTCATACAAATATCTGCCCCGGCCGGGAAACCAACCCGGGATCTCAAGCTTCGTAGTCGGTCTCTAATCACTTGGCCATCCGGTCGTCACTCTAACTATCACTACTACCTATATCGTCTATCTAACTTACATATATAATATAATTTCCACCCAGATCCGCCTCATAGTTTAGTATCTAGGTGTTGATAAACAGAAAGACTCGCATAGAAAAAATATTTACGCATTTCCGCAGAAGCGTTTAGTCAAGAACATAACTATGTTATTGTCCTCATATACTAATCGATTTTTAATTACCTATGAGGAAAAAAAAATACAATGGCAATAATTAATGAGACACTAAGAAGGACTTACTTAGGGCGGGCACATACACTCGGAAATCCGTTTCAGAACTTTATTTCGATTCGAAATATCGATTCGGGATATCGAACGCAGTAAATCCATACAAATCTATGGATTAACCATATATTATATAGACAGTAGTTTTCTGTTCGACCTTTTTCTGATTCGGAATTCCGCATGGTGGCTGTGCGCTCGGAATTGAAATAAACATATTTACTCGTAGCGTAGGGGGTAGGAAAACCTTCGTCAGTTATTAAATTGATTCCTTTACAAGTCATAGACTCTTAGTAGGTACGTTTTTAAAACAAAAGTACTAAGTAGACAAGTGCATATCAAACTTACTTGACATGATAACAAGGGTCAAAATAGTATACACCTCTAACATGTATCTAATTTCATATCGATACAAAACCTTTTAATAAACAACTTCGTAAAGTTTCAATCAAATAAGGTTCTATCTATTTAATTGTCAGTGTTTGTCAGTGCCAAAGTGGTAGTGGTAGGGTTGCTATGGTCACCTGATTATGTTGACAAGTTGACGCAGTATGTCCTACTCAATCGGTAAAGCAGATTATCGCTCATACTGAGCAAAGGAAAATAGATCTTAGAGTGACGACCCTTTTTTTACTCCGACGACTGTGATGTATTTACGGAATACCGAATCGATATTTCGAATCGAAATTCCGAAACGGAATTCCGAGTGTATATGACCGCCCTTAGGTAGTATTGAGTCATCCATACCTATTATACGTCCTACTGCTGGACATAGGCCTCTTCTCAGAAGGAGAGGGCTTGGGCCGTAGTTTTTACGCGGGCCAATGCGGATTGTAACTTCTCACACCATTGACTTGTTTCGCAGGTCAGTGTAGGATTCCTCACGATGTTTTCCTTTACAATCTATATAATTATACTTTTATCATGATCATTTTATTTGCAATAAACAGTATTGGCAGATTTTCATGTCTCAACAGGTTTGGTATGCGAATATATACCTAGAAAATGAACATGCATAGATTTATCATTACAAATTACTGTTTACTTACTAATGTATTTATTTTTTGTTCGAAATTCAAATTTATTCCAATAAAATTACATTATCTATTATTATGTATTTTAAATGATTAGTAAAGCGTAAAGTTGGCGGTAAATTCCAAATGTACTTAATTTAATTACATTTAAGATATTGAGTAATTAGTTGCAATTGTTTGCCAGTTTGCGATATCCTTAATTTACATTTAGGATCTGTCCTAATGTTAATTACTACGAGTTATTCCTTACGAAATCGTCTAATTGGTGAGATTAATTAGACTTTAGCCAAACTTGGGAAAATAGTTCTGGTGACCTTGTGCGTACGAGAGGACAAGGTCACCTCCCCCAGCACGCTTAGTATCTGCCGCTTACTTTTACACATTATTACGGAAAGTAATTAAATTTAATCATCTAAGTTTCTAAGTTAAAGACCAAGGTACACCAAAAGATTAAAAAAAATGTAAGTATAAATAGTATAATTAAGAGGAGTACTTATTATTTTACTTTAGATTAATTTTAGGTTTCGGCGTCGGCTCTTTTAACCATTCATTACGTTTTTATTCTTGTTTCTGTTGTCATGTCAATCGTTCAAAGGTTAACTGGAAGAGAACTCGATGAGATAAGTTCGCCATTTTTACGAACATATAAAATACTCTTCCTTCCTTAAAATATACCTTTTAATGTATTATAGGTACCGTAAGCTTAAGAGAGGTTCCAAAGACGCGCTTATTTATTTTTACGGATGGTTTTTGGCAAATTTAGTGTAAAATCTTCTGTAAAGGCAGTACCTATATGTCTGTGTATGAAATCTAGATGTGACCTTAAGGCGCGGAAGTACAAATAAAGTACGGGTGAATCAACGATGCAGATGGCTAGAATGGTCATGAAATACGAAAAATTCATACGTCCAATATGCATATACTAGTGCCTATCACAAATGTGAAAGTATCTCAGTTAGCTGTTTGTATGTTACCTCGTCTCCACGCTCAATCCGCCAAACTGATTTAGTTAAAATTCGGTAGGTGTGTAGATAAGTACCGAAGTACACAAGACAGTGTTAACCTGGGAAATTGCATAATGAGGGCTATCGCGAGTGAATTCGCCGCTAAGGCGCTAGTGTAGCGTGAGTCTCCGAAATGTCAAATCTCATAGTTTTGGGTGAGCTCGCGGGTTTATTTATAATAAAAATTTTTTGTGAATATTTGCATAACTGAAATTAATTATGGCAATTATGCGTTACGGGGCAATGAATGTCTGTGTTTTGAGACAGTTTTGTCTTCGGAAACCTTCCTTCCCTTTTTTCGAACAAAACGGACTATGCAACATCGTGGCATGCTCGATATTTATATGGTACGTTTTAAGGTGTATTAAATATGATTTTAATCTAAATTTGTTTTCACGCCCGTAATAACAGACTTTCAAAACCATACTTAAAAACTTCACGCAACAGTGCGCCATCTAGTGAGACAAAAAACGATAGCCCTCATTCCCGCGGGATAGCGAATAAACGAGTTATTAAAAATTATTAAACTTACCAACAGAAGTATCTTCAGATTTTGAATCCACATCCAATAATTTACTACCATCATAAACTTCACTTTGGTTAAACTTAGAATTAAATTCGTAATCACTAATATTTTTGGTATTATTTAAACTATTTTCTAATTCACTACCACTCACTAGACTCGGAGATAGATTGCAAAATAATAACAAAAACAATAATGTCATCCTAGCGTCCAATTTTAGGAGAATATGAAAACACGGAATGAACCACTTGATTATTTCTCTCAAATCCATTTTGAAATATTATTTTTCAATTTATTTTAACACTTTAACGTATTTCACACGCTTCTTTAAATTGTTAGTATTTAATTTCATCGACTCGTCCTTTCCCGCCAAAAGTCGTGACCAGACTGACAGTTCGAATAAAATGGCGTCCCATTTCTTCTTTCACTGGCCGCTACACACGGCAACGGCATAGACAACTAAAGACTGTAAGACTGACTTTCGCTTTTTACATTGGCATGCATGTCCGGACTCATTGTACGCATTTGTTTATTCAAAAAAAAAACCTGCCAAGTGCGTTTCGGGCAGCGAGCAGTGTAGAGTTCCGTAGTAGGTAATAAGCATCAAATATTTAGGTAGTATTAAGTTTTCACTGTCTAACCTACAAATGTCTTCTTTCTTTCTTCTTGCTTTCAAATCTGTGATTGTTTTATTTTTATAATTATTCGTTATTTTAACTTAAAAATTTTTAGCTGGTAGAGGTTTTTCATTGACTCTTGGCAATAATTAGCACTTCGAAGTATTGTATATTAATTTGCGAGCGGATCGGGGCAGGTCATACTTATATGGGCACGGAGAACAGGATAGCCGTTGGGGCCGAAAAGTTCTCGAGTGGATACCGCAACTAAGGTCTATAGGGGAGGCATATGTCGAACTGTGGACGTGTGCGGCTGATATGATGATTATAATGATAATTATGAGGATATCCATGCAAAATTATTGCTTTCTAGTGCTAACAGTATTTAAGTTAAGCCGCGGACGGACGGACACAGATGAGGGTTTCTAGCAAGGACTATGAAACCCTAAAAAAGCGTTACAAAATCACACAATATGTTTGCAATTTAAAACTAAAGTAGTTATTACCATAAATGTGAAGTAGAAAGTTAAACTTAGTTTCGTCTGAATATTTTTAGTATTGTTTTAAAAAAATGAAAACTACACTCGTCACTATATTATCATATTTGCTATTCCAAAGTAAAAATACTAGCTCAAAATGACGACGATTTTTGACTTTAAGCGCCTAAGGTCAAGATACAAATTAGAATGCGTATTAAATGTTTAGTTACAGCTTTTTAAATCTCATAATGATGTCATTGGTGCTCTTTGTTTGTATTCATTTCTTAATGGGAGTTTTAAACAATAGTTAACTACACGGTATTATTAAAGGGTTTTACTTGACCAGTTTGCCATAGTGCCTAACTGTGAAATTAAACTATTTGTTAATGGTCTGTGTGTGGTTTATACAAGGTAGGTATTTACGACGGGAGATGTCTTATCGTTTCTTTGCATTAAATTTAACTAACATTAGACTTTGTCTAGTAATGTATGTATTTATAGCACAGAGTTCTATTGACAGTACAAATTAATAAATTAAAATGTTTTAAATACTAGATTATACAGCGATTGGGCACTTCTCATATGGCATAATTTTGCTTGCCCGAAACTCACTAAGGATAACACGTTACTTATTTATATAGTTTTTTAGCAGAATAATGGGGTATCTATTTTAGGCAATTTACAGCTTTTTAAGTTATTTTAAATATAAACTGAAACGAATTAAATATTAAAACAAAATAAAATTAACCTAAACTTATAATATAACCTACAAACTAAGACCTAAACTACAACCTAAAAACCACCATTCCGCGTCGTACCCGGCTCAAAGGTGCCCATAATGCCAGCCGCATTTCCCCGCTGTATGGCCAGCGCCACCTGCTGAACCAGGTACGACCCCGAGCGGGGGTCGCAACCCCTGTCCCGCAGCCGCAGAATAATTACTTTTTATACCTAAAATTTACTTGGCATAAGACTCAGTTCGCATACTACACAAGGTGTTAGACTAAACAAGATTTATGCGATATGGATATGAATTTCGTTCAAACGAGGTCAATTCGATATGAATTCCAGCGATACCATACCTATTAAATGATATTGTAACGGATAACTCACGTCTTAAACCGAGTTTAGCTCGACATGTTTCGGACTATTTCGAAGCCCTTCCTCTCAGGAGCACGCGACCTGACCTGACCTGCACTGCTCGCTCTGTTGCGGCAGTCGCCGAGTCGCGTGCTCCTGAGGAAGGGCTTCGAAAAACCCGAAACATGTCGAGCTAAACTCGGTTTAAGACGTGAGTTATCCGTTACAATATCATTTAATATGAGTGAGTCTCACGGTAGTTTCATGTTCAAGATACCATACCTAATTATGTCAAACGATACCTACATGCAATGTATATTAAGAATGTCAAAAAATTACGCCAATAAAAGGTAAAACCCCCGACCCGAGCCGCAAGCAAGGGTTAATGGTTAAGACGAGGGATAAACTGGATTTATGAGAATGAGTTATGTCACTCTACCTTTCACTTAGTTTGCAAGGAAATAAAACAGCAATATTGCTAATATTGTGTATGCAGAAATTAGTTATATCGACTGGCGTAGCCCGATTTGAATAATAATTTTCTTTGTTTATTATTGTATATTTTTGATTCGCATTTGAAGCTTTTTCCAAGATCAAAATTATAACACCCTTCTTTTTACGTCAGGGGTTAAAAATAGAACATATTGAGTGACGGCAGGCTTGAGATTTTTTAAGAAATATTTATTGTTTTTAAATTTACCATAATTAAATACTTGGAATAGCCACCGCTATATGACGTACGCGGGTATTTTTAATCATTAAATCTATTAATTGGTGTCACTATAGTAAACATACGTGTCTAGTAAACTTCCGTAAAGTGATTCATGATTATAAATAAGTATTTAAGAAGAATTAAGAAGGTCGTTCACCTGGTGCAAATTATTTAGTGTAGAAACAACTTCTCATATCATATAATTAGTAGTCAATGGTAGGTACAATCGCCATCAAATAATTCGGAGTGGTTAGTAGTCAAAAATATCGGAGCATGCACTCTATTTTCAAGGCATTAGAGTTGATGTTTCGATATTATCAAACTGACCCTCAAATGTACCGCATTAATAGGTCATTTTGTATGTAGTGGGTCAAATTTTGTGTCGCTGAGTATATTTGCGCACGTTTTGTTGTGTGAGATGTTTGTGCCGATGACTGTACTGTGGCCGTGGGTGGTAATCACTCAACATCAGGTGAATCCGCATGCCCGTTTGTCAGTTTTCATATTATAAAAACCTTCTTTTCAAGAAATTGTTATCTGTTTAATAGTAGGTTGATGGTTAGTAGGTAGGCTAGGTTTAATAGTAAAGTTAGGTTTATGTAATAAAATATGTCCCAATCAATTTTTTTTAATGACGTGCGAAGAGAATTAAGATTATTCGCAAAATAAAAGTGAACTGTTTTCTGTTTTTTTTTGAAGATCTTAAAATAGAAAATAATAGCGTAGTTGGGAAAAAAAACCGGTCAAAAGCGTGTCGGACACGTCCAAAATAGGGTTCCGTAGCCACTACAAATAAATTAAGTACTTAATATTTTTCTAAGGATTTCGTATTTTGTACGGAATATTCCAAGTTTAGGTATATTTTATACCTTAGGCTGCTATTTACTCTTAAACTACTAATAATTCTCAAGAAAACTTAACCGTTATAGTTTTCCTTGTAAGTTTGATATACTTACTACCATCCTGAATTTTTAGGGGGGGGGACGCTCGATTTTAATAAAAATTTGCACTTTAAAGTCCCTGAATGCAAACAAATCACTGAATAGAAAAATCGTTTTAGCAACCCCCTAATGGTTTTAAAAGACCTATCCAACGATACACCACAACATAAGGTTGGATGAGAAAAAGAAAATCACCCCCACTTTACGTCTATGGGACGTACTTTAAATTTTTTATTTTTATTTTTTATTGTACCATTTTGTCGGCATAGTGAAACTATAAGGTTTTCGTTTTTGCCATTTAAGCTACGGAACCCTAAAAATGGGTAGGTTAGGGTTCCTTTAAAAAATTCTGTTTTTTTTTGGAAGCGATTGTGCGCTTATTTATTACATAAGCTGCTGCTTAATGAGCATGACCTCGTGATTTTATTTACCTATCGTTAGGTTGTTTGTGATAGTTGAGTCTGTGATTTTTTGTTTAGTTGAGTTTTTGCATGAAAATGAATAAATGTATGTGTCGCACGCGCGCAACTGTCTAGCACGTGTTGTAGCGGAGTAGAAAGAGAAAGGTGAAAAGCTGTACTTTATGTAATAAACTGTCAGTCCCATATCTGTTTGTAATGACCAGTATATCTTCGAATGTATAACGCCTCAAGATATATCTCGAGACGCGTCTGCACGCCAATCGCCGCGTGCGCAGCGATAAAGTACAGTTACTCGCTTTGTACTGCGAGTGTAGGTGGATTAGTACAGCTTCTACAAATGTGCGATAAAACGCTTGTTTATCCGGTTTGAAGGACCATGACTTAAAGGGTAGGTATAACAAAAAAGTAAAACCGACTCCAAAAAAAAAACAAAAAATGGGACCGACTACAAAACCCTTGAAAATATTTTTCTAGGTACCTACTAGCTCGAAGTCGGTGCCTCAGCACGAGCCAGCAGGATGGATTGAAACCCATAGTATGTAGCTGAGGTAGACGAGTATTGATTCCATTCCTATTCCATATTTTTTTGGAGTCGGTTTTACTTTTTTGTTAAAAAAAATCTTTAAGTATTTCTCACTTTTTAGTGATTCGTAGCCAAAGTATATCTCACAACGATTCCATTAAGCCCAAACACGACTTAGTTACGTTGTTTTATAACAGAGTTCCGTTGCCTACCTTCTGGCTTCAGCATCAGATCAGTTCGAAAGAATCATTAACTTAAAGCTTGTTCTTAGTCGCTTATCTAGGGTATATTAATCATGATCGTTTATAGTCAAACGAGCATTACTTAGCTTTGATGAGTTCCATTGGTCACCACGGTATTCTTCATCAGGTACAGGTTACCAAATGATACTTTCTCATTTTAATGCTAAAAATGCCAAAATCGCCATAGGTGTGCCTATAAAATTTGAGGTTTGTCCTCGATTTCCCTAGGATCCCATCATCAGATCTTGATTTGGTGACAATAAAACCACCTCAGAAGATTAAAAAAAAATTTTGAAAATCAGTCCACAATTGACTGAGAAATCGGTGAACATACATAAAAAAATACAAACATTGGAACATAGAACCTCCTCCTTTTTTTGAAGTCGGTTAAAAACTTGATATGACAACAAAATAATGTAACTCTTAACATAGAGCGTTTTCTTTTTAAATGTCTGCGCTGTATTTATCTGCTTTCCGATGACCGCTAGCTGTTCCAAGAAGGTAGTAATTTTACTTCGATCGAAGCGAGCGTCGGTCTTATTAACAAACTTTTAAGTATTTCTTGCAATGTTCGTTTGTTTGTATGTTTGTTAACATACTTAATGTGGCGAATTAGCCACGTAGCAGTTTCACAGCAAATGCTGCGGGCCCCGCGCATCAATGATTTCTGATCGTAAAAATATTAATTTATTTCATTCTTCTATTTAGAAGCGAGAAAATATTTTCAAATCAATGTAAGTACAATACTATCACCACAAAACAAACACGAAACCTCCGCCAAGGAAAGAGATGGTATCAAAATGATCGATTATATAAAAAAATTAAACCGCCGAAAAAACTGAAAAGCAAAAAATAATAAACCTTTTTTTATTTAACCTTATTTCTTTAACCTTAATCTAGGTAGGTACCAGTTTTTTTCGGCGGTTTAATTTTTTTTATAAGATTTTATTTTATTTTTTGGCCACCCTTGGGGTAGTTTTTTTTTCAAATTTATGTAATACCAACTTCAAGGTCACGGTATACCCTATCCTATAAAAAATAATTGTTAAAATCGAGCCACTCTGTAAAAAGTTATGCCTTGGTCATACTTACAGCACAATCAGTGACTGAACAATCAACCATCACCTGTTTTCCTACCCTTAGGGTAGGAATATTTTTTCCAAATTTAAATGGGACCACCCTCGGAGTATACCTACGCTTTCAAATAAAAAAAATGATCAAAATCGGACTTCTCTGTAAAAAGTTATGCGTGGTTATACATAAAAAAAATATTATACGCGTCGACTTGAAAACCTCCTCCGCTTTTTTTTTCGTCGGTTAAATAACTAGCGGACCCGGCAGACGTTGTCCTGCCCCGAAAAGCAGCACTACATTAAATACGATAACTCACCGACAGCAGCGCCATCTACCGCGTGGAATTGTATTTTCAAGCCATCCAGGAACCTATTGAAATATACACACAAAAATTCATCTGAATCGGTCCAACCGTTTATGAGGAATTAGGTGACAAACAAACGTACCTACAGAAGAATTATATATATTAAGACTAGCTGTTGCCCGCGACTCCGCCCGCGTAGAAGTATGAAAAATAGTTTAAATCCTATTCTCAAACCTACCGAATATACACAAAAAAAAAACATAAAATCTGTCAAGCCGTTTCGAAGGAGTTTGATCACAAACATTTTTGACCCGAGAATTTTATATATTAGAAAGATATACAATATATGATGTATTAATATATGATGATGATGACCAAGAACATAAAGCTAGTCATCTAGTACTTAAGTAAGTCTGAGGATAGCAACGGTACGTCCTAGATTCTAGATACTTAACACGTGCAATGCCCTGCGCAGGCGTCGAACCTGTTGGGGGCTGGTTCGTGACATAAGACGACAAAGACTTAACAGGCACACTAGTCCTATAATTATATTTCGTCGCTTAATTCTTCAGATATAAATTAACCAGGTAGTCCTTTAAACCTACAAGACAGCATTGCACGTTTCTTTATAGAAAAAATAAAAAGTAAAACACCGATTCATATCCTTGCCTTGCTCTATTGCTTAGTCTGTGGTTCATTCTTTTTCCGTGCAAGACAGCGAAGCGGGCGCATAATAGGCCCTCCGTACGTTTTTTACAATGCCGAAGAGACTTTCAGATAGAGAATCTCAAAAAATCCTGAAATATCAACAGAAGATAAGGAAAATTCAGAAATCTTCTTCAGAGGATTCATCCGGTAAGTATTGCAAAGTGCTCGACGACCTAAACTATAACCTCGTATGACGCCATTGATCACCTTGTTCAAAACCGAACATAAACACGCCGGGGGGTTGACCGTGAGTCAACACGAAGGCAAAATAGCATGTAAGGCATACAGTTCGAAATGAATGTATGCTAAAATGCACCATAGCATAAGTACATAACCATCGGCCAAACATACCGATCGTATTGCGTGTAACAAAATGGCTTCCATTTTTAAGTTCAATTTTTTCTTTTGCATGTAAGAAATACTATTCGAAAGGAATGTATTCCAAAATGCACTCTATTTAACTCACTTTCCATACTTTCTTTGTAGATAGTGATGGCAATGACCTGGTAGAAGTCTTCGTTGAAGAACCGTATGAGGAACCGGAAATAGTACATGAGGCCGACCCAGGGGCGCCGACAATTTCAGTTTTAAAAGAGCCGGATCCGGAACCGCAATTGGACCCGGACCTGCTCACGGCACTCGGAGAAACGGTGGATGATAGCCCTCAATACGGGCCACATATCCATACAAATTTGGCGCAACGATGGCAGCCCATATTAAAAAAGGGTCTCCCAAAGGAAACCAAAGAAAAATTATTGAAAACTTATCTCATACCAGAGAACTGTACATTGCTGCAAGCCCCGAAGATAAATGCTGAAATTTCAGCGGCGGTGCTGGATGTGGTACGAAACCGAGATAAAAAGATAGAAGCTGCTCAGCAGCAACTGGGTGCTGGAATCACAGCTATCAACAAGGGACTTACTATCCTACTCACGAGCGAAGACAAAGTAACAGCTACAAAACATCTTAGCGATGCCTGTCGCATTTTATCAGACCTCCACTATATGGAAACGCAAACTAGGGCAAAATTGGTCACACCAGCTCTATCAAAGCAATTCCTAAATGTCATTCAAGACTGCGAAAGAGATGAGACCCTGTTTGGGGCCAAGCTACCAGAGAAGATTAAAGCCTCTAAGGCTATTGAGAAACAGGGATTACAAATTAAAAAGATTGTCAAAAGTACAACTGGAACAAGCAGCGCCCCGACAGCTCCACGCGCTGGCTATCAGGGAAACTGGACAGCCCCCTCGCGCTACCCGTCGAGCAGGGGGGGCGAGGAGGCCCGAGGCGAGCAGCACCGGCGCCGCCGCGCAGGCCGGCCGCCCTGCCGCAGTCGAGGCCGGCGGGCCAGAGCAAACCACGTGCAATGCAGCACTAAACAAGGTACATGCAGGTCGCATTCAATATTTTTACAATTGTTGGTACAACATGACATCTAACTCTTTAGTATTAAGCTGGGTCCTTAATGGATTTAGTATACCATTTATAAGCAAACCTTACCAAGGAAATACACCTATAAATTGTTTTAGTCAAGCAGAGAAAGCTGACATGCAATTAGCTATTCAAAACTTAAAAGACTTGGGAGCCATTACTATTTGCTCACCTTCAAGAGATCAATATTTATCAAAAATATTCTTGACTCCCAAACCCAACGGAGCCAAGAGATTTATTTTAAATTTAAAAAACCTGAATAAATTTGTTGAAAAAGCTCATTTCAAAATGGAAGACTACAGGACCGCGGCCAGGATCATACCAAAAGGTGGTTTTATGGCCACTATTGACTTAAAAGAAGCATATCTTCTTATACCAATAGCCAAACCTGACCGCAGGTACCTCCGCTTCCAATTTGAACATGAAAATTTACAACTTGTAACTTATGAATTCAATGCAATGCCTTATGGGTTGTCAGTAGCACCACGAACTTTTACTAAACTAATGAAAGAAGTAGTAACTCATTTGAGGTCACAAGGATTTAAATCAGTTTGTTATTTAGATGATTTATTATGTATAGGCAAAGACTATACAGAATGTGTGACAAATGTTCAACATACTGTAAGATTGCTGGAATGTTTGGGGTTCATCATAAATTACGATAAGAGCTCTCTCAAACCTCAACAGTGTAGTAAATTTTTAGGTTTTATATATAACTCGCAAGATATGACCATCTCTCTCCATGTGACAAACAACGAAAAATTCTTCAGTTAGTTCAAAAGTTCATGCTGCTCCCAGATTGTACCATTTGTGATTTCGCACAATTAATTGGTGTCTTAGTAGCGGCCTGCCCGGCAGCAAAGTATGGGTGGCTTTATACAAAGATATTAGAACGACAGAAATTTCTAGCATTACAAAAACACCATGATTATAAAGCGAAAATAAAACTCTCCAATTTAATATTAGAAGATCTGGTATGGTGGCAAAATCATATAAGTTCCATTTCTTGGTCAATGGTACCTCCAGACTATTCACTTGAGATATTCAGTGATGCTTCCCGCACTGGCTGGGGTGGTTTTTGTGCTGGAAATAGGGTAAATGGGGCATGGAAAACACAGGAAATGGAATATCACATTAATTTCCTAGAATTATTAGCCGTTTTCCTATGCTTAAAATGCTTTGCGGTTTACCATCTTAATTGTGCTATCCTATTACGTATTGATAATACAACAGCTATAAGCTACATTAACCGCATGGGCGGGGTACAGTTCCCTCACCTCAACAACCTAGCTAGGCAAATCTGGCAATGGTGTGAGATGAGAAACATTTGGCTCTTTGCGTCATACATAAACACTAGAGATAACACAGAAGCAGATGAAGAGTCCCGCAAACTAAACCCTGATACCGAATGGGAGCTAAGCGATCTTGCATTTCAGAAAATAATAGATCACTTTGGCCAACCTGAAGTGGACTTGTTTGCATCTCGGGCTAATGCCAAATGTCAAACATATGTGTCATGGAAAAGGGACCCCGAGGCCTTCTGCATAGATGCATTCACCATTAACTGGTCCCAAAAATTCTTTTACGCATTTCCTCCATTCTCAGTTATAATTAAATGTGTTCAGAAGATTCTTTATGATAAAGCCACAGGTATCATAGTGTTTCCAATATGGCCCTCACAGCCGTGGTATCCATTATTAAAATCCCTAGCAACCTCGGACATTTTATATATGCACCCAGATGAACACTGTGTTCAATCACATTACAGGAGCCGGCACCCGCTGCACGCGCGGCTTACCCTGGGTGCTGCAGTGCTCTCCGGCTCGCGTTCTCGCGGCTCGGCGTGCCGGCCGTCTCTCAGGAATTGATGATGGCCTCGCTTTCCAAAAACACTCTCCAACAGTACAACGTCACGCTTAAAGCCTGGTGGCATTATTGTTTAGAAAATAATCTTGATTTTTTTAATAGTAGCATTTCGCGGGTCATATCTTTCTTATCAGAGCAATTTAACAGAGGAGCTTCTTATGGTACTTTAAATAGCCACCGATCAGCAATTTCCTTATTTTTAGGAAATAATATTGGTTCAAATGCATATGTAAAACGCCTCTTAAAAGGGGCTTATAAGTTGCGACCCAGTTTGCCTAAATATAGTCACACATGGGATCCACAAAAATTATTAGATTATATTGCTGATTGGTACCCTAACACCAGCTTAACTGTAGAAAAAATCACCAAAAAATTGGTCATTTTACTCGCCCTCTGTACAGCCCATAGGGTTCAAACCCTGTCTCTGATAAAAATTAACAAAGTCAGCATCGGTCCAACGGGCGTGAAAATTATAATTACAGATATCATTAAGACATCGGCAGCTGGCAGAAGTCAACCCATCTTGTTTTTACCTTACTTTCGAGAAAAACCTAACATCTGCCCTGCAACCGTTCTTCGAGATTACATCGCGCTCACGCGCGACATAAGACCGGAGAACGCGCTCAATCTCCTATTGACTGTGAAGCGGCCCTTCAAGTGCGCCACAGCACAGACTATAGGCAGATGGATCAAGCAGGTGATGGCAGAGAGTGGTGTAGACGTGGCGGCGTTCGGCGCGCACAGCACGCGGCACGCCGCCACGTCAGCCGCGGCCGCCGCGGGGGTGTCCGTTGACACCATCAGGAAGACTGCCAGCTGGACAAACAATTCCCAAGCGTTTGCTAAATTTTATCACAGGCAGATTATAGATGAAGGCAGTTTCGCTAGGGCGGTCTGCCATATCTCAAATGACATAAACTTGTCATTGGAATAATTTTGTAAACTTTGATTAATAAGTGTTAATGCCAGGTCAGACAATTCTGACCTTTGTGAACATATGAGACTGATTAGTGATTAACCTTTGTTATGATGAGACTGATTACTGATTAAACTTTGTTATGTAAAACTGATTACATTAGAAATAAAACAAGTTTAGATATTACTTATATTTTATTTCCTAAACTAAAGCAGTGCAGAACTTCACTCTGAACATCTACCTGGTTAATTTATATCTGAAGAATTAAGCGACGAAATATAATATATGATCAAACGAACTTCACAAGTGAAATTCGATCAATATTATATGAGTCGCTTAATTCGAAGATATAAAGACCCACCCTCCCAGAAGCCCTGTTTGAAGTTCTGCAGAATACATAAACCAATAGTGAAATGAATTATCTATATATCTCTAAAAGAATGAACCACAGACTAAGCAATAGAGCAAGGCAAGGATATGAATCGGTGTTTTACTTTTTATTTTTTCTATAAAGAAACGTGCAATGCTGTCTTGTAGG
The DNA here is from genome assembly GCF_025370935.1 of Choristoneura fumiferana. Classification (NCBI taxonomy): domain Eukaryota; kingdom Metazoa; phylum Arthropoda; class Insecta; order Lepidoptera; family Tortricidae; genus Choristoneura; species Choristoneura fumiferana. Next base: position 417,651 of record NC_133498.1, on the reverse strand, counting down.
TTTAAAGGACTACCTGGTTAATTTATATCTTCGAATTAAGCGACTCATATAATATTGATCGAATTTCACTTGTGAAGTTCGTTTGATCATATATTATTGTGGCAACTGTGGTAGCAACCAGCATAAGCACATGGGTATTAACTGTACCGTACCAAATTGATGATTTCCAACATGGAATGGAAATTGCTTTAAACATATTCTCAGAACGTCAAGTGTGGGTTGAACTAGTTTTGCAACATTTTAGAAAATAGGTATAAGTACTCGTTTTTAGGGTTCCGGAGGCAAAATGGCAAAAACGGAACCCTTATAGTTTCGCCATGTCTGTCTGTCCGTCTGTCCGTGCGCGGCTTTGCTCAGGGACTATCAATGCTAGAACGCTGTAATTTGAGTAAACTATGCCGACAAAATGGTACAATTAAAAATTGAAAAATATTTTTTTTTTAAGGTACCTCCCATAGACGTAGTGGGGGTGATTTTTTTTTCACACAACCCAATAGTGTGGGGTATCATTGGATAAATCTTTTAAAACCATTACGGTGTTGCTAAAATGATTTTTCGATTCAGTGATTTGTTTGCGAAATATTGAATTTTAAAGTGCAAATTTTCATTAAAATCCAAGGGCCCCCACCCCCCTTTCCCTCTAAATCTAAACCGCGGGTGAAAAATTTGAAAAAAATCAGGATGGTAGTAAGTAGGTATATCAAACTTTCAAGGAAAACTATAACGGCTAAGTTTGCTTGAGGATTATTAGTAGTTTATGAGTAAATAGCAGCCTAGGTATAAATATACCTAAACTTGGAGGATTCCGTATAAAATACGAAATCCTTAGAAAAATATTGCTTTTTTTTCGTAATGGCTACGGAAACCTATTTTGGACGTGTCCGACACGCTCTTGGCCGGTTTTTTTAGCTAGTTTTTAGCATTAGGAAGAAGGTAAGCGATCTTGACGTGTCTTTTTATTGAAAAACACTATTTAAAAATAAGTCACAGCAAATATGTAACCATTAGCAAGGAAATGTGATCATTTACATTATTTTGGTACAATTTGGAATACCTAGTTACTGATTTTTTTAAAACGTTTTTCAATAAAAAGTCTCGTCAAGATTGTTTACACTTTTTCTAATGCTAAAAAAACGAAGTAAGTATAGTAATGTTACTGAATGACTTAGTGACTGACAGATGGCAACAGTTTATATGTTTACATGTTTATATGAAGTTAATCCGAAATATGGGGGAGGCCTATGTCCAACAGTGGATATGATGATGGTGTCATGAGACCTGAAATACGTCCTGAGTAGTTTACAGTTTCAGAAAAAAAAAGTTCGTCCATTTGAAACAGTTGGGAAATGAATTACAATTTATTGGGAAAAATATTTTGTAAAAAAGTCAGGATCACTTAAAAAAAAAACAATATTTTTTTTCATAATCTATTGAGTCAAAAAACGTTTCGTTAGTTTGAAACTGAACCCTAAAGTTAGTCATCAGTTCAAGTGAAAGCGCAATGAATAACCAACGACCAAGTTCTACGTTATTTAGGAACGATTAGAAAAACGGTTTTCCTCGTGAATGTTTGTTAATTTAACATCCGTGTGCTATTATTAGCCATACGTATTAATTACGTATTTTTCTAAGGATTTCGTATTTTGTACGGAATCTTCCAAGTTTAGGTATATTTTATACCTTTTAGGCTGCTATTTACTCTTAAACTACTAATAATTCTCAAGAAAACTTAACCGTTATAATTTTTACCGGTTTAGATTTTAGAGGGGGGGTTTTAATGAAACTTTGCATTTTAAAGTTGAATATTCTGCAAAAAAACACAAGAGACCAAAAGACCTATCCAACGACACCTCACACTACAAGGTTGGATGAGAAAAAAAATCACCCCCCCACTTTACGTCTATGGGAGGTACCCTAAAAAAAAATTATTTTTTATTTTTTATGGTACCATTTTGTCGGCATAGTTTACATATATATTCGTGCAAAATTACAGCTTTCTATCATTGATAGTTCCTGAGCAAAGCCGCGGACGGACAGACAGACAGACATGGCGAAACTAGGGTTCCGTTTTTGCCACTTTGGCTACGGAACCCTAAAAAGCCGTGGCGGCCTAGTGGTTTGACCGGTGGCCTCTCAAGCAGTGGACCGTGCGTTGAAACCCCGGTCCGCGCGCTTTTCGAATTCATGTGCGAAATTATATTTGAAACCAGCACCAACTTGAAAAGCAATTAGTTTTTTTTTATTCGACTGGATGGCAAACTTGCTGGGTCTCCTGATGGTAAGAGATCACCACCGCCCATAAACATCTGCAACACCAGGGGTATTGCAGATGCGTTGCCAACCTAGTGCGTGTAAAGTTCCCAATCCGCACTGGGCCCGCGTGGGAACTACGGCCAAGCCCTCTCATTCTAAGAGGAAGCCTGTGCCCAGCAGTGGAACGTATACAGATATGATTATTAATTGTTTCAATGTAAAATTCGAAATTATAACTCTAAGCACCATGCAGTGAACAAATTGCCTAAGGCACGAAGAAAATTCAAAGTAATTTCTCTTTCAAAACCGCGTTAAATAATCGGAGGCGAGTAGCGTGAACGTTTCGTGATCTGATGACTATCTGTTTATTAATTAGGTACTAGCTTTTAGCTGCGACTTCGCACACTTAAACTATGATTGGTTATTTGGAGTCTTTTTGTATTTTTTATTTCAACTCCAAATTTGTTATTTTTACGGGTATCCCGTGAAACCAGTACGCAGCAGCAGCACGCAGCACGGATTGCTGAGGACCTGGGTTCGATTCCCAGCGCTGGTCTCTTTTTCTGGTTTTTCTGTGCATCCATGTCTCAGTTTGTATTTTCGATATGGTTTCACGGGATACCCGTAAAAATAACAAATTTGGAGTTGAAATAAAAAATACAAAAAGACTCCAAATAACCAATCATAATTTGATTGCTTAGTAGCGACATCTCTTGTCTGGGTGAGCGGTTGGTTCCGAAAGAATGTGACGTCTCTCGATGAGAGCGGAACATAGATGTCGCTAGTGCTGCTGCATAAGTAGCGTAGTAGAAATAAGCAACCTGAGATATGTATGCATAGGAAAAATTCGTGTCTAAATTCCTGTCCAGCGGTGGTGTAGGGGTTATAGCACGCAGCACGGATTGCTGAGGACCTGGGTTCGATTCCCAGCGCTGGTCTCTTTTTCTGGTTTTTCTGTGCATCCATGTCTCAGTTTGTATTTTCGACACTTAAACTACGTCTAGCAGTTGAATTAAAATTCCACGATTAGGCACATAAGTACGCCAAAATTCCCCTACTATGTGTGTCTGTGGCACCGTAGCTCTTAAACGGGTGGACCGATTTGAATTTCAGTTTTTAGGATGGTTCTTAGACAAAAATTGGTTCAGCCGTTCTTGAGATATTGAACTTTGAAGTGACAAAGTCGAGGGTTTCCCAACCTTTGTCGGTCAGGTTAGGTTATGGCATAATCTTGTATCGCATGGCACCGTTCGGCACAATTTCATCCCTACTAATATTATAAATGCGAAAGTAACTCTGTCTGTCTGTCACGCTTTCACGTCAAAACCACTGAACGATTTTGATGAAATTTGGTATATAGGTATTTTGAACCCAAGGATCAACATAGGATACCTTTTACTCCGGTAGAGGCGCCACCGCGCGATAACCTAGATCCGCGCAGACGAAGTCGCGGGCTTAAGCTAGTACCTTATAAATGCGAAAGTTTGTAAGTCTGTTTGTTGTTACCTCATCACGTCTAAACCGCTGGACCGATTTACATGAAATTCGGTATACAACTAGTTTGAGTCCCGGAGAAGGACATAGGATAACTTTTATCCCGAAAAATTGCTTAGTTCCCGCGGGATAGCGATAAATGAATTCTACGTGACCTGTGGTGTGGGTGCGAGTTTTGTGGGGTCGGATTCTGACACAATACCATACTTAGCCGTATATACTATACATCTGTCCCACAGCTGGGCAGACATCCTCATCTCCCTATCCAGATCTATATTTGGCCACTAGCTCAATTTCGCGACACACACACACATACACACTCAAAAACATATTAGTTAGCCTTGGTAATGGGCGGGCCACATCGCTCAAAGAACAGATACCGTTGGGGAAAGATCCTCGAGTCACCACGAACCGCCCACCAGGTGGACCGACGACATTGCGAGATTGCGGGCAACCGGTGGATGCAAGTGGCGAGTTGTACTATCCAACGTTATGAAATTCACGATGTAATTTTTTGGGAATCTGTATGGGAATTTAGACAAGTCCAGAAATTTTAATTCAACTGCAGAATCTAATGACATCGTGTGCAAAGCCGCGTGTAATGACTAGTACAGCCAAACAAACTAATTCATATAGATGCCAGAGTTGAACCATTTAACCTTTTCGACGGCAACGACTCATATATACGTCCATTACTTCAATGCAAAAGAAACCTTCGTTAAATTGTGTTAAGGTTCAATTTTAGGCATTGGCGTATGGGTGCTGTCTTTTGTATTTGACGTTGCGGCGAAAAGGTTAATAATCAAATTTCACTATAATTTCCTTGACAAAAGTATGTGATGTCAATATGACATTAGTAGCGCAAAGGTTCCACCCTAAATGATTTAGTCTGTCCGACTGTACATAATAAAACTAAAAACTCCAAATAACCATGTTTTATTATCATTATTTATAAATTACAACATGAAACATTAAAAAGTTTACAACTATACTAGAAAACCGTTATTTCGGATAAATTATTAAACTGTGATCTATTAAAATATCTGACATGCATAAAATGAACAAGTAATATTTTCGGATTTAATAAAATAAAACTATAAGGCACCTGTTTCACTGGAAGCGAAGCGACAAGCGGCCATAACTTTACTCGCTCGATCGACAGAACAATTTGTATAAACTTTTTATATATATTATGGTTTCGATGAGAGCGCACCCTAACTCGCTATTCGCTCGCTCGCAGCGAAACACTAGCTTAAGAAAAATGTAGCAATAATAAATACAGATTTGAATTTAATAAACGCCATGAAATTATTGTTTTTTTTTAATTTACTTTATTTAGTGTACCTACAGATACATTGCGTAATGTATTTGCATCGGGAAAAGTTGGATTTCAATCGGAATATGACGGCACTCGATGTGTGAATCAATTAAAATCTATATGTCAATAAAATTGAACCTTGATAATAATATGATGTTCATAAAGTCCACTCAGAAAAATTATCTATTTTGAGGTACGAGTTTTTTAAAGTAGTGACGATTTTCATCTAATACCTTTACACGAGCAATACGGTATTTGACAACTCCTGATTTTGCCATATCTTAATATTATTGTGAAAATATAGATATACAGACAGTGTTTAGCGAAGAGAAAATTTAAATCGTTGAAAATTGGATTTAGTGTTTTTTTTTTTAAATCTATATACCTGTCACTTTCTCAAACGCTTTTCTCTATGCAGCAAGTATGGCGGTACTGGCGTGTGACGTCACATGCCAGTATTTCTTTCTCTGTCTAATCTTGAATTTCAAACCTTTATAACTTTGTTATTTGTAAAGGTAGCTTAAAAATTGTTTTTCTATTCGATAACAGGCATTGTGTAAGTAGTTTTAATTTGTAAAACATATACAAAATAGTCAAATACCGTATTCTTGTATCTTGCATATATATTTCGGGGATCTCTGAAACAGCTCCAACGGATTCGATGAAATTTGGTATATGTGGGGGTTTTCAGGGATGAAAAATCGATCTAGCTTGGTCTTATCTCTGAGGAAACGCTATCGAGTTTTAGCCTGAGCGAAGCTCGGTCGCCCAGGTACTTTCCATTAATATGGAACTCTATTATTTAGTGTCAAATGTCAAAATGGAAAATACGAACTTTTACGATAAAATGGAAAACCATTATGCACATATAACTGTAATAATTATATGCTATCTATCCTATATGTATTTAAATATAATAGGGTATATCTACAAGTTTTTCAGTTAGAACAAAATCATCCAAAACAGGGGATCAGAGTATCTCTGATATTCGAAATTCGAATTTTTATCCTACCCTCTCACTCTTCTATTAAATGCTATTAGCGTGAGTAGGATGGCACGATACAAAGTTCGAATTGCAGTATAACTCCTGCAGTAACATAATAATATACAGAATGCTATGAACTGCTTGAGAAATTCGAAATAACTTTTGCAGAGATTTTTCCTCGGTTGTTTTAATTCAAGATGGCGTCACGTCTTCTTTTTGTACGCCAAAGACGCCTAAACTTAAAGAAATCTATAGAAAGGCATATTTGTATGAGACGTGTATGACAGTGTATGTATGACAAAACAGTGCAAGTCTTTGTCGAATCTTAACAATATTTGATTTTATTCCAAGTCATTGGTTTTCTTTTGTCATTGATATAATATTTTCTCTCGCATACATGTCGAAATCCAGCTCGAACATAAAAAAAATAGCTACTAATGGTTCTCACTAGTCGAGGTCACTTCACTACGCCTCCACCAGTGACCCAACGTGCAACCATAGCCACTGGTGGTTGGCACCTGTGGAGGCCACTAGTGGCTCAACGTGCGACCATAGCCACTCGTGGTCGTCACCAGTGGATGCCACTTTACGCTGTAACTAATGGCCCAACGTGCGACCATAGCCACTGGTAGTCGTCACTAGTCGAAACCACTTTACGCCACCACTAGTGGCTCAACGTGCGACCGTAGCCACTGGTAGTCGTCACTAGTCGAAACCACTTTACGCCACCACTAGTGGCTCAACGTGCGACCATAGATACTGGTCGGCGTCACTAGTCGAAACCATTTTACGCCGCCACTAGTGGCTCAACGTACGACCATAGATACTGGTCGGCGTCACTAGTCGAAACCACTTTACGCCACCACTAGTGGCTCAACGTACGACCATAGACACTGGTCGGCGTCACTAGTCGAAACCACTTTACGCCGCCACTAGTGGCTCAACGTAAGACCATAGATACTGGTCGGCGTCACTAGTCGAAAACCATTTTACGCCACCACTAGTGGCTCAACGTACGACCATAGATACTGGTCGGCGTCACTAGTCGAAACCACTTTACGCCACCACTAGTGGCTCAACGTGCGACCGTAGCCACTGGTAGTCGTCACTAGTCGAAACCACTTTACGCCACCACTAGTGGCTCAACGTGCGACCGTAGCCACTGGTCGGCGTCACTAGTCGAAACCACTTTACGCCGCCACTACTGACACAACATGCCACCATACCAGCCAGTAGCAGTTATAATTAATAGCCAGCCGAAGTATTACGTTTCGAACTAATCCGTGGTTCATGGTCAAGGAAAGCTCGAACAGAAAGCCAACAGTGTGATGATCATGAGGGTAGTGTTTTGTGTCCTTAACAAGGAACCATGGATTGTTTCCGTGTGATCTGTGTATTTACTTTTAATAATTATGTCTGTATTTCACGGTAGTTTTAATTCAAAGGCTGTGGCATCCACCAGTGGCCCAACGTGCGATAATAGCCATATGTGACCGCAACCAGTAGAAGCTACTAGTGACCGAATGTGCAACACACTAGTAACGATTTGTTCCCACTAATTACATTGCAATTATAGAAATAGTTTATTTACTAAAAACAATAATGTAACTATTAATTATTATTAGAATTGATAATGTGTCTGCACCTATTGCCACTCGTTCCACCAGGGGCGAAGCCGCGGACATACGCTAGTATGAAATGAAGTTATAATAAATAAGATATGGATCTGTCCAATTATTCAAATTTAATCTGGTTTTTATAAAATTTCACCAAATAGTTTTACGAGAATCAATAATGGAAGAAGTGGCAATAGGCCTCTGTGATGGCCACTGGGTACTGATGAGCAAATATGTGGTTACAACCACTAGTGATGCTATATGTGGACACAACCACTATTAACCCAAATGCTGTTGTACCCATTAGCGATCGAGTGTGTGGCCAAAACCACTAATGACCCAATATGCGGTGGTAACCATTAACCCAATATATGGACGCAACCACTGGTGGCCTAATGTGCCTTTGTAACCATATGTGACCGCAATATCCATAAGTGACCCCAATACCTGCACATAACCACTATTGACTGTAATGTGGCCACAAGAAATACAAGTGACCCGAAATGTGGCCATAGTCAAGACTGCCTCTTCCCAGTAAGCCCATTGCTTGTATATAAGAGTGACAAGGGTGCAGTTAATGTACAGTCGAACAAACTGAGTCATGTACCAGGAACCTTTGTCTTACTAATGTTCAGGGAGCGAAACTTTGATGCCGGTGACAGCCGTATGACGTCAAGCTTCATACAGAGTGTTTTTATCTAGATTATAGATAGGATGTTTTATTGACACTTGAGACGGCCAGTACTTGTTGTTTCTTTAAAAAAATATGGCTCTGTCCATCGGAGGACAATTTTGCCAGTGTCTAGTAGTTTTTGCCGTTGTACGGTAAAAAAAAATCTAGAAAACGAAATACGAGAGGTAATGGTGGATGAACGATGTCAGCGCAAAACCAGCCAGTACTTATTTATAAAAACACCCTATATGTCAATTTGCGTCACAATGACGTCACCGGCATCAAAGTTTCGCTGCCTGCTAATGTCATGTTGACATCCCATACTTTTAACAAAATCGGTGAAATTGATTATTAACAAATTAAAATGTACATGAATCAGTTAACTCGACTATACCTAGGGGGGATTTGGGAGGTTCAAACCCCCCCCCCACTCAAAATAAACATACTAGACGGTAACTTGGTTAAAAAAAGTTGAAATGTATTTTTTTTTAAATGAACCGACTCTCCCCCTTAAAAACGGGCCTGGTTACACCAAAGGAACAAGTGGCAACATTCATCACACGTAGTTCCTTCTGGCCCTTACGCCACCCTACATCTGCTGCGTAGAATTCCCATTCCAAGTATTATTATCATCATCGGGCGTGTCCCCCGTTATCCTGTGCACGTTGCCCCGCCGCCTGACCCCTGGTGGCCCCCCCTGCGTCCCCTGGGTCCCAGTGGGTCGGGAGGGGGACGCGGCCCGCGGCGGCGGGGAGAGCCGCGCCATTATCCAGTTGTAGAGCTGCTGGGACGGTTGTAGGATCATCGATGTGAATAGTTGGGTGAGGAATGCTGTGGAAACAAAAATCTGTTTAGTTGTACATTCAGGTTTCATTTGTGTTAAACCTACTATCTTACTACATATATTATAAATGCGAAAATTGGGTACGTTCCTGGGGTTTAAAAAAAACTTGTTAGTCCTTCAGTTACAAATTACAAAATGTTGGTAGTAGGCAGAAGTGTCTACTGACCGAGTAGCAGTACTGCTGCTAGCAGTAGTACAGTCGAGTTCATAAACTTGTGAGCAAAAATATGATCAAAAATATCTAAACACGCTTCTACGCCGTTAACAATAGAGTCGTGTTCAGATATTTTGATCACTTGTTTCCTCACAAGTTTATGAACTCAACTTTATCTACAACTAGCAGCAGTATTTGCTGCTGCTAGCTGTAGTGTCTACAAACCTAGCAGCAGTGTTTACTGCTGCTAGCAGCAGTGTCTATAGACCTAGCGGCAGTGTTTACTGCTGCTAGCAGTAATGTCTACAGACCTAGCAGTAGTGTTTACTGCTGCTAGCAGTAGTGTCTACAGACCTAGCAGCAGTGTTTACTGCTGCTAGCAGTAGTGTCTACAGACCTAGCAGCAATGTTACTGCTGCTAGCAGCAGTGTCTATAGACCTAGCGCAGTGTTTACTGCTGCTAGCAGTAATGTCTACAGACCTAGCAGTAGTGTTTACTGCTGCTAGCAGTAGTGTCTACAGACCTAGCAGCAGTGTTTACTGCTGCTAGCAGTAGTGTCTACAGACCTAGCAGCAATGTTTACTGCTGCTAGCAGCAGTGTCTATAGACCTAGCCGGCAGTGTTTGCTGCTAGCAGTAATGTCTACAGACCTAGCAGTAGTGTTTACTGCTGCTAGCAGTAGTGTCTACAGACCTAGCAGCAGTGTTTACTGCTGCTAGCAGTAGTGTCTACAGACCTAGCAGCAATGTTTACTGCTGCTAGCAGCAGTGTCTATAGACCTAGCGGCAGTGTTTACTGCTGCTAGCAGTAATGTCTACAGACCTAGCAGTAGTGTTTACTGCTGCTAGCAGTAATGTCTACAGACCTAGCAGTAGTGTTTACTGCTGCTAGCAGTAGTGTCTACAGACCTAGCAGCAATGTTTACTGCTGCTAGCAGCAGTGTCTATAGACCTAGCGGCAGTGTTTACTGCTGCTAGCAGTAATGTCTACAGACCTAGCAGTAATGTTTACTGCTGCTAGCAGCAGTGTCTATAGACCTAGCGGCAGTGTTTACTGCTGCTAGCAGTAATGTCTACAGACCTAGCAGTAGTGTTTACTGCTGCTAGCAGTAGTGTCTACAGACCTAGCGACAGTGTTTACTGCTGCTAGCAGTAGTGTCTACAGACCTAGCAGCAATGTTTACTGCCGCTAGCAGCAGTGTCTATAGACCTAGCGGCAGTGTTTACTGCTGCTAGCAGTAATGTCTACAGACCTAGCAGTAGTGTTTACTGCTGCTAGCAGCAGTGTCTACAGACCTAGTAGCAGTGTTTACTGCTGCAAGCAGTAGTGTCTACAGACCTAGCAGCAGTGTTTACTGCTGCAAGCAGTAGTGTCTACAGACCTAGCAGCAGTGACTGCTGCTTGGCAGTAGTGTCTAGTCTACAGACCTAACAGAAGTAGTACCTATCGAGCTCGCAGCGAATTTTGGCAAATAAATAAATAGTTGTACTGAACTGACCGAGCAGCCCCGCGGCGGCGGCGGGCCGCGCGACGGGCTGCGCGCGCGGCAGCACCAGCAGCGCGGCCGACGGCGCCAGCTGCAGCTGACGGAGCGTGCCCGATGGCGTCGCCCAGCTCGCGTCGCGGGAACGCCGTCCACAGCGAGAACTGGGACGACGACAGCTGGAAACAGACAACACGTGAGTGTTTCTCAATAAAGTGTCCCGTCATGAAATTGACAACAAATCAGTTTTGTCAAGAAATAAGGACGAGATCATAAAACATAAACTGCATAAAACATCCAAAATTTCTTGACGTCAGGTAAACGTCACGAAATCTTTTGAGAAAAATCAAAACTTTCTATTGGATCCAACAACAAAGATTATCTGACTTTTTATCACCTGTCGAAAAACTCATTCCCGTGTTGGTGTCGGCAACATACCTGTAGGTTGTCGGCGACGTAACGCTGCACGTCCCCTAAGCTCCCGTCGGCGTCGAAGTGCGCCGTGTGCGAAGACCCGTCGGGCAGCTTGAACTGGATGCGCGCGCGGCCGCCGCTGTCGCCCGCAGCTGTTAATAAAAAAAGGTTTTAGGGAACTATAACTAATTATGATTGGTTATTTGGAGTCTTTTTGTATTTTTTATTTCAACTCCAAATTTGTTACTTTTACGGGTATCCCGTGAAACCATATCGAAAATACAAACTGAAAAAAATTACGATTATTATTATTATTATTAATTAATTATTATTATTATTTTTACGGGATGACCGTAAAAGTAAAATTTGGAATTGAAATAAAAAATACAAAAAGATTCCAAAAAACCAATCTTATACAACTGAGACATGGATGCACAGAAAAACCAGAAAAAGAGACCAGCGCTGGGAATCGAACCCAGGTCCTCAGCAATCCGTGCTGCGTGCTATAACCCCTACACCACCGCTGGACAGGAATTTAGACACGAATTTTTCCTATGCATACATATCTCAGGTTGCTTATTTCTACTACGCTACTTATGCAGCAGCACTGGTCTCTTTTTCTGGTTTTTCTGTGCATCCATGTCTCAGTTTGTATTTTCGATATAACTAATTACTTCGCATATATTTTTGGAGTCTTTTTGTATTTTTATTTCAACTCCAAATTTGTTACTTTTACGGTCTTCCCGTGAAATACAACGAAAATAAACTGAAACATGGATATACAGAAAAAACCCAGAAAAAGAGACCAGAGCTGGGAACCGAACTCAGGTCCTCAGCATTCCGTGCTGCAACCTGTAACCCCTCCACCACCACTGGACAGTCTAGACACATATTTCTCCCGTGCACCACACATTTCAGCCTGCTTTCCCTTTCTTAGCCACTTAACCGCCACTTTAGCCGTTCCAAAAACAAATCTTAATTTGGTTGCTCAATAGCGAGTAGCGCCATCTCTTGTCCGGGTGAGCGGTTAGTTCCGAGGGAGTGTTGATGTTTCTCGATGAGAGCTAAAACATAGATGTCACTAGTGTCACTGCTTAAGTAGCTAAGAAAGGGAAAAGCAGGCTGAAATGTGTGGCGCATGAGAGAAATGTTTCTAGACTCCTGTCCAGTGGTGGTGTAGGAGTTACAGCATGCAGCATAGAATGCTCTTTTCCTGTTTTTTTTCCGTGTATCCATGTTTCAGTTTGTATTTTCGTTAATTACTTCGCTCACTCGCGACCTTATGACAGCTACGTTGTTTTAGTTCATTGATATGGACCTTCGCAAAGTAACGCCTGATTCAATAAATTATTTCAATATATCTCTCTCGCTCTCTGACTCTCTCTTTCTCTCTCACGCGGCACTCACTGAGCGGCGCGGCGACCCTCACCCTCCTCTCCGTCGCGGTCTTGCGCGATCTGTCTCTACCCTCTCTCTCTATTTTAGCGATTTAACTAAATGGGCAAGTAGTTGACTGAGGTTCTCCCCACATTAATTAACGCGGTACCGGTTAAAGAGACGTCTCCCCGTCGGTAAACTTCGTTTCGCGTCGGCCGAGCCGATCGACGTTTCGCGTCGGCCGAGCCGATCGACGTCTTTTTCGCCCTTATTGAGTGGATAAGTAGATTGTACAACAAGAGCATAAAACGAGCCGGTACGGCGAGGGTGGGTAGACATGTCAAGGGGAAAATGGGTTTAATGCTCGAATTTTACACTCTGCTTTTCACTTAGATTGCGAGGAAATTAAACAGTATCCAATGGAAACAATTGTTCACTTTCTGTGTACGGTCAAGGGGTTTAATTCATTGGCCATAATGGAACCATTTCACAGTAAACGTCATAATGACATCGCATTAATTAACAAGGAAAGTCGTATTGACTTTTCCTTTGAAAAGGTTCTGTAGCCCTAGAATTAAATTCCTTGACTGTACCTACGTTTTATTTTTCATGCACTGCTATATAATTATATTCTTTTAATTTTATTGATTTATCTTGATTATCAAATCGATTGATATTTAGTTTTACATAAAATAGAAAATTATCAAAAACATATAAAGAAACATTTTTGTTTGTGGCTGTTGACACCTGATTACCTTGGTCTTAGAAGAAGATTTTACTTTATGCACTAGAGCATAAAAAGTCTGTTTATGTCGCCTAGATCCAGCATAAACACGGACTTTAAAAGCATGAGAACTGAAACAGAGTCCTTTGATCGGCTAAAGTCGATTTTGCGTCGACAGATTTGGGGAGACCCTAACTCATCACATCATACTCTCTCTCTCTCTCTCACACCCTCCTTTCCTTTCTCTCTCTTTCAAATGTTTTTTCCTTGTCTGTCAAGTCACTTACTGGGCGGCGGCGGCACGTCGGGCGCGGCGGGCGGCGCGGCGTCCCTGGCCCTCCTCTCCGCGCGGTCCTGCGCGATCTGTTCCAAGATCCTCTGGCGCGCCAGGTTATTCTCCATCTTCTCCCGCTTCCGCTCCTCCTGTATCTGCTTCAGCTCCTGGTCGGCTTGCCATCTCTTCAGCTCGGCTACTCCTTGGCCGAGGCTGCGGCGCTCTTTCTCTTTCTCTTTCTCAAGCTGAAAATCAATATACAAATACAGCACTAGCTTTTACCCCGCGACTACGCTTCGTAAACCGTAAGGCTGTGTTTCCACCGGAGATGTGTGAGGATGCGTCGCGAGAAATGTGTGGCTGCGTGGTAAACCGCGACACAATCAAGGTAATCATCCCAGCCTATATACGTCCCACTGCTGGGCACAGGCCTCCTCTCAGAATGAGAGGGCTTGGGCAGTAGTTCCCACGCGGGCCCAGTGCGGATTGGGAACTTCACACACACCGTTGAATTGCTTCGCAGGTTTGTGCAGGTTTCCTCACGATGTTTTCCTTCACCGCAAAGCTCGTGGTAAATTTCAAATGTAATTACGCACATGAATTTCGAAAAACTCAGAGGTGCGAGCCGGGGTTTGAACCCGCGATCCTCTGCTTGAGAGGCCATAGGTCAAACCACTCGGCCACCACGGCTGTGTTAAATACTTGTGATGTATAGATATCATTTAATAACATTGTAAATCTGTTTAAAAAATATATACCTCGTTGAGTTTCTTGCCGGATTCTTCTCAACAAAGGTTTTTCCGAACCGGTGGTAGATTTTTATTAGACATTCATAAGTGCTTGTTATAGCCTAAATTGAATAAAGATATTTTGACTTTGACTTTGACTAATACGTATATTATAAAGGGTTCTTTGTAGAACTATGAATCCCCAAAAATGGTGGTCATACCTGTCGTTCCTGCTCTTCCTTTTCCCTCCTCTTGGCCTCTATCAGCTCCTTAGCTCTCGCCATCTTCTCTTCCACGCTGCCCGCGCTCTCGGTGGACTGCACTCCAGCTTGGTCGGGGGTTTCCTGGTAGAGGATAAATTACATAAATAATAAAAAAAAGGTCTTTTTAAACACGTTCACGATCCTCCCTCTTTCTGTCTCTCTTCCTCCCTCTCATACAACCAAACATACTTTCACTTTCACGTTTACAATCATTATTGGGATAAGCCTCTCTCTGAGTGAGTGAGTAACCGACTTAGTGAGCGTGTGACTAACTTTTAGACCATGTGACCTGCTTTATGTGTTCAGCATAAGTAAATGTTTGTGTGACTATGCCTAATCTACTAATCTTACGCTCCGTTTCCACCAGAGATGTGTGTGTTGCGAGAAATATCTTGTTCATGAAAAAATAGAAACGCTTCATTTACTTCACCTCGCTCCGCTCAGCTGTTTCCGTAGAGATGTGCTGTGCGAGGAGAGGTAAAAATGAATGAAGATCAGGTGAGATGGGGTCAATCACGGTCAGTTTCACGTAAAAAGAAAAGAAAAAGGGTTTCTATTGGTTCATGAAAAACAAATTCTCGCACATTTTTGATGGAAACTCTAGCCTTTTTGGAATACGGATTTTTCTGCGGTTGGGTCGGGCGCCGGGCAGACAGACAATACCTCGCGCTCATCCAACTTCCGTAAATTAGTGAGCTTGTGACCAACTGTGTGTGCTCTGAGTGAGTGACCAACTAAGTGAGCGCGTGACCACTATGTAAGAAGTGAGCGGGTGACCAACTTTGTGCTCTAAGTGAGCACCAGACCCAGTGAGAGCTGTGTTGGCTGAGCGAACGTCCAACTAAACGTCTATATGAGCGTACCTTGGGCATGTCTGGTTGCGGGTCGTGCGGGCTGCGGCTGATCACGGCGCCGGGCGGCCCGCACGCACACGTCCCCGTCTGGATCTTGGTGAGAGCGTGACCAACTGTATGTGCTCTGAATGAGTGGCCAACTCATTGAGTGCGTGACCAATTCTATGTAAGAAGTGAGCGAGTGACCACCTCTACACGCTCCGAGTGAGTAACCGACTTAGTGAGCACATGTCCACTTGTCTGTGGTCAGGGTTAGTGAGCGCATGATCAAGTGCTGTTACCTGGGGCCTGTCTGTCGTTGGGCCGGGCGGGCCGCGGCTGGTGCCGGCGCCGGGCGGGCCGCACGCCGCCCCGTGCTGTTACCTGGGGCCTGTCTGTCGTTGGCCGGGCGGGCCGCGGCTGGTGCCGGCGCCGGGCGGGCCGCACGCCGCCCCGTGCTGTTACCTGGGGCCTGTCTGTCGTTGGGCCGGGCGGGCCGCGGCTGGTGCCGCGCCGGGCGGGCCGCACGCCGCCCGTGCTGTTACCTGGGCCTGTCTGTCGTTGGGCCGGGCGGGCCGCGGCTGGTGCCGGCGCCGGGCGGGCCGCACGCCGCCCCGTGCTGTTACCTGGGGCCTGTCTGTCGTTGGGCGGGCGGCCGCGGCTGGTGCCGGCGCGGGCGGCCGCACGCCGCCCCGTGCTGTTACCTGGGGCCTGTCTGTCGTTGGCCGGGCGGGCCGCGGCTGGTGCCGGCGCCGGGCGGCCGCACGCCGCCGTGCTGTTACCTGGGGCCTGTCTGTCGTTGGGCCGGCGGGCCGCGGCTGGTGCCGGCGCCGGGCGGGCCGCACGCCGCCCCGTGCTGTACCTGGGGCCTGTCTGTCGTTGGCCGGGCGGCCGCGGCTGGTGCCGGCGCCGGGCGGGCCGCACGCCGCCGCCCGTGCTGTTACCTGGGGCCTGTCTGTCGTTGGGCCGGGCGGGCGCGGCTGGTGCCGGCGCCGGCGGGCCGCACGCCGCCCCGTGCTGTTACCTGGGGCTGTCTGTCGTTGGGCCGGGCGGGCCGCGGCTGGTGCCGGCGCCGGGCGGGCCGCACGCCGCCCCGTGCTGTTACCTGGGGCCTGTCTGTCGTTGGCCGGGCGGGCCGCGGCTGGTGCCGGCGCCGGGCGGGCCGCACGCCGCCCCGTGCTGTTACCTGGGGCCTGTCTGTCGTTGGGCCGGGCGGGCCGCGGCTGGTGCCGGCGCCGGGCGGGCCGCACGCCGCCCCGTGCTGTTACCTGGGGCCTGTCTGTCGTTGGGCGGGCGGGCCGCGGCTGGTGCCGGCGCCGGGCGGGCCGCACGCCGCCCCGTGCTGTTACCTGGGCCTGTCTGTCGTTGGGCCGGGCGGGCCGCGGCTGGTGCCGGCGCCGGGCGGGCCGCACGCCGCCCGTGCTGTTACCTGGGGCCTGTCTGTCGTTGGGCCGGGCGGGCCGCGGCTGGTGCCGGCGCCGGGCGGGCCGCACGCCGCCCCGTGCTGTTACCTGGGGCCTGTCTGTCGTTGGGCGGGCGGGCCGCGGCTGGTGCCGGCGCCGGGCGGGCCGCACGCCGCCCCGTGCTGTTACCTGGGGCTGTCTGTCGTTGGGCCGGGCGGGCCGCGGCTGGTGCCGGCGCCGGCGGGCCGCACGCCGCCCCGTGCTGTTACCTGGGGCCTGTCTGTCGTGGGCCGGCGGGCCGCGGCTGGTGCCGGCGCCGGGCGGGCCGCACGCCGCCCCGTGCTGTTACCTGGGGCCTGTCTGTCGTTGGGCCGGGCGGGCCGCGGCTGGTGCCGGCGCCGGGCGGGCCGCACGCCGCCCGTGCTGTTACCTGGGGCCTGTCTGTCGTTGGGCCGGCGGGGCCGCGGCTGGTGCCGGCGCCGGGCGGGCCGCACGCCGGCCCGTGCTGTTACCTGGGCCTGTCTGTCGTTGG
Source organism: Choristoneura fumiferana (assembly GCF_025370935.1). Classification (NCBI taxonomy): domain Eukaryota; kingdom Metazoa; phylum Arthropoda; class Insecta; order Lepidoptera; family Tortricidae; genus Choristoneura; species Choristoneura fumiferana. The sequence goes on along the minus strand of NC_133498.1, from coordinate 400,282 downwards.
GCCGGGCGGGCCGCGGCTGGTGCCGGCGCCGGGCGGGCCGCACGCCGCCCCGTGCTGTTACCTGGGGCCTGTCTGTCGTTGGGCCGGGCGGGCCGCGGCTGGTGCCGGCGCCGGGCGGGCCGCGCGGCCGCCGCACGCACACGTCCCCGTCGCACACCACCTCGTGCTCGTCCAGCTTCTGTATCTTGGCGGCCGAGCCGGCAGAAGTGTCTGCAGACAATACAGTCAACCAATGAGGCCTTCATGCGTGCATAATAGTTTTTCGAGTTTCGTACCCATAGGGTGCCAACGGAACCCTATTACTGAGACTCCGCTGTCTGTCTGTCCGTCTGTCTGTCTGTGCGTCTGTCACAGGGCTCTATCTTTTGAGCCGTAATAGCTAGGCACTTTAAATTTTCACAGATTATGTTTTACAGTGGCCGCAACAACAGCAAATACTAAAAATAAAATAAAGTTACAAATTAAAGGGGGTCGTCATACAAGAAACGTGTTTCATTCAGCGGTTTTTGGTTAAAGTTAACTGTAAAGCCTTACCTGGCTCTGGTTTGACTGCAGCAGAAGCGGCGGGGGCGGTGGTCGCAGCGGGGGCGGGGGCGGGGGCCGCGGGGGCGGAAGAAGCGGCCGGGGCGGCCTCGGCCTGCAGCAGGTTGGCTGTCTGCTGCTTGATGTTCTGGCCAGACGTTGAAGGCTGCATTGGCTTGTCTTTCTCTAAAAAAAGGTTTTATTTATTAAGCCTTATCAAGGCCATAAGTATCATCACTAGAACGACGCAAAATTCACAATAAAAGCATATAAATTAAAAAAAAATATTATACAGGTTCACCAAGGACTCCTTTGCAATCAAATAATCTATGTGTTGGATGAATGTGGCCATAGAGTCTACTAATTTACTGGCATGGCACAGAAGCACTCAAGCCTCAGGATAAAATTTAAAAAAAAACCTGGCCGAGAGCGTGTCGGACACGCCTAAGACAGGGCTACTATTTTTTCGGCATAGTTGCTAAGACAGACCTGGCAAAACTATAAGGGTCCGTTTTTGCCATTTCAGCTACGGAACCCTAAAACGAGTCAAAGACTCACGGTGCTCATTCAGTATGCGGTCAATCGTGGTGGTAGCATTATCCCCCAAGAATACTTGACCAAGGAACAGCTAGATACAGGCATCTATCAGTTGCTTGCAACTGCCTGCCTGATAATTTATATAATAATACTAATAATACTAATAATAATAAAAATATCACAGTTTTACCCCCTTTAGGGGTACCTCAGTTAAAGAACCAATAACTTACGATGCTCCTCTAGTATGCGGTCGATTCTCGTGGCCAGGTTGTCGGGCTGCACTCCCGCACAGACCACCTCCAGCGGAGTGCCATTGCGGCCGATGAAGAAGAGAGACGGCACCGGCACAAACTGGTCTGAGGCTCAAGTCAGGGAGTATATACTTTGCGGAGGTCTGTGGATGACTTTTTGCCAAGTTTCTTGTGGCGCTTACTTGGCAAAAACGGACGAAAGCGCTGGTAGTTTTAAAAAAATGTGTAAAAGTGCCTTTCGCGGCCTATTTGCTGAATAAACAATAATAATTTGAATTACAAATTAACATACATCTAACAGAAGTTAGTCTAACATCTGGTAGCATGGTGGACTATTGTGTTGGTTTGAAGATGAGCTTTGGTTGAGTTCAAAACGCTATACATACAAATATCTGTCCCGACTGTGGATCAAACCCGGGACTTAAAGCTTTATAGTCAAGTTCTCTAACCACTTGGCTATCTGATTGTAATCATTCAGCAATATTATCGTTATAAAACTGTTAAGGATACAGATCTGCGCAAAGTGTGTGTAGTTATTGGAGCCGCTCTTCAGCTTGATGGCCAGGAAGTTGCTGGGGTCAGCAAGCCTCTTCAGCACGGCGCCGTCGTCCAGGACCGTCGACATCTCTGTTGACAGGTCGTTGTCACCTGGAGGCAAGCCGAGATCTGAATTAGCTGAAGAAATGGTTGGAACCAGTAATAGGCAATGGGTGGTCCTGAGTTACGGGACAGAATAACATACACTTAAAAGTTGATTGACTCATTCTAAAAGTTTAAGTCAAAACTACATTAGTGATAACAAACAACTCTGTTAAAGTTGAACAGTCATCAGTAGACAATCAAAGTTATTACAATCAAAGAAACATGTTGATAAAAACTAGAAAATAAACTTGTATTGTAGGTGCTCAACCAAATTGATCCACCTAAAATGACGAAATACTGCCAAAAATCTAGAAAAATTATAACCTTATCATGTCTGTGCCCATTAAAACTTATGACGTGGTTTTAACGGATGAAGACACGTAAAAGTATTTATGCATGAAATTTATGCGAAGAAATTGCACAGTTACGTAAACAACTCAAAATTTGTCTCTTACCTTCAACGAAAACCACAAAAATTGCATTTTTCTGCTTCGAAAGCGTAACTGCCTCCGCTATGCTCCCACCGAACCAATGCATTCTGGATACACCTTAAACAGTTTTCTAGTACAGTTACAAACTGGCACAGATTTATTTTACTATTTTTTTTTACACAATTTTCAACAAATTCTTCGGACAAAAAACGAAAATATTACGTTGACATGACACTCCAAAAATTTTGACAGCACTGACGTTTTTTATTTTATTTTTGGTTCGCTCTTTCTCATTCTGTTGTTGCAATGATGTACAAACGTACAAAATAGAAAGATAAGATAAAATTAAAAATCCTCTAATCTTGATGGTATATTTAATTCGGTCGTATCCTACGTGTGAGTGAGATGGGCAAAAATATACAATTGTCTATGGTTGATTACATGTGACATTGCAAGAATGCTACTTGGCGCTAGATGGCGCACTGCCAGGACATTGGTTGATATATCTATTCAACACTAGAGGGCACTAACTGTCGGTCGGTATCTAACAAATAACAAAATACAACGTACAGTCAGCATCAAAAGTAGCTGGTTACTTTCGTACTTTGTCGTTTTACAGCCACGTACTTAGCGCGATATGAGATTGCCAAAATGTGTTAATGAGACAGAGTAAAAATGAACCAGCTACTTTTGATGCTGACCGTACAACGACCAACTTATTACTTAAATTTCCAGTTAACTTTTGAGCATTGACAGGACATAATTAAAAATAAATTAAATATAAAACATGTTTCTAATTCCCTAGTCAGCATTATATTGTAAACCTACAAACTCCTACAAAGATAAATAAGTAACAAGGACCATAATATGTATAAGTAGTAGTTTAAAACTAAAATTAAGTAATAAATGCAATGTAGTTATCTCTAATTTTATTGATAAAAAGTTATTTCTATTAATGTTGACTTGTTTGTTTTATTTTTAACCCCCGACGCAAAAAGAGGGGTGTTATAAGTTTGACCACTATGTGTGTTTTTTTTTTTTATTCCTCTTAATGGCGGCCATAAGCTTGGCCAATGTCAGTTAATTAAAGATAAATAATATTCTTCTTATGCATGTTGTACGGTGATTGTAGTTTTTGCAACTTGATAGCAAAATTCCAGAAAACACGCCGAGACCACTTGCGCATTAAAAAATGTCAGACACGAGAGCAATATAGAATTTGTGATCACTGTCACTGTTAAGGTTAATCGTCGCATAAAACACTTATCAAAATTATACTTCAACTAGCCAAAGAAGCAGAAATACCAAAATTAGATATCGTCTACATCCGCCATGTTCGAATGCTACAAATCGAATCCCACTATGTGTGTCTACGGGAGTTTTCAGAAAAAAAATGTACCCGTTTTGCCTTAATTTATTAGTTAGTTTTGTGACGGTCGCGGTCTAAGTCAAAATATATATATTTTTTTTTAATGGCTCTTCCTGCTGTTTAGCAAAATGTATTTTGCCAATGTCGCTGTAGACACATTACAATATAATTAAATGATATCTATACATCACAAGATATTTTAACACAAAAATCTAGGCCAGGCCCCCCTGAAAAATAACCCAAGATACACCAAATGGTTGAGTTTTCTTTTAGTAGATTACATACATAGAATCACGCCTCTTTCCCAACGGGGTAGGCAGAGACTACATCCTTCCACTTGCTACGATTCTGGCATACAACTCTCGCTTCCTCTACATTCATCAATCTTTTCATGCATGCACGTCGGTTTAGAGTACTCCTGACCCGACCTTTCTTCAGAACGTCCCCGATTTGATCGTGGTATTCAGTGAAAATGTACTTCTTAATTTCTTTTGAGAGATAAAGTTCAATAAACACAACTTGCTCCTGTCAATTGCGTTGCTTCGTTCAAATCCCTATCCCTACTAATATATTTTCTGTCTGTCTGTTACCTTTTCACGCTTCAACCGCTGAACCGATTTAAACGAAACTCGGTAGGTATGGAGATAGTTGGACTCCCGAGGATGGACTTAGGCTTATTTTTACATGCTTTTATTTAGTTTCACCTGTCCCGTTGTCTGTTTGTCTGTATGTCTGTCTGTCTGTAATCAAATCTTACTAGTTAAATTCGACCAACTTCCAGTGGTTGGATTGACTTGAAATTTGGTATACTATATAAATTGCGTGACAATACAATAATCTGGTAGTGACATCCTGGTGGTCCGGCAGGAACGTCTCCGCAGGACGGAACTCTTTAACGGTTAATGGCATCGACTTGAAATTTGGTATGCAAATGTAGTTTGGGTGACAATGCAAACAGTCAGCAGAAAAGCTTGTAGGTACCCCTATTAAAAAATATTTTTTTACCAAAAACTTATTATCCCGTAAAAATGCGTAGCACCCGCAGGATAGCCATGATAGAAATAGAAATAGAAATAGAAATAGAGACATTTATCACGTTCACAAAGACACACAAATACAACAACTAAAAACAACAACAGCAAACACAAATAAAACAAAAAAAAGAAATACAAAAATTAAATATATGATTTTGTGTCCTCGCAAAATGAAACGGCCGCTGACTCAGCATTATGCTGACGTTAAACGCCTGCAGCGCTGATATTCTGTCAACCCGTCTGTGACTCTGATGTCACTCACTCATGATGATGATGCCAAATGACCACGTAGCTCTCAAATGGATGGACTGGTTTCGATGCGATTTTTTACGTGATAACAAGGTTCCTAGCGTCCAGAGTTGATAAACATACCATTATTATACGTGTTATTAATTAAAAATTAAATTATGAAAAGTCCGCCCCGGGCGGCAAAATACCATAAAAATTTAATAGTATGTGTGAAGTTCCCAATCCGCAATGGGCTCGCGTGGGAACTACGGCCCAAGTATTCTCATTCTGAGAGGAGGCTGTTCCCAGCAGTGCCACGTGTATAGGCTGGGATGATGATGATAATTCTATAACGAAAAAAAAATGTCGCACCTACAATTCGGACCGATTAGAATGAGTACCCTAATAAGAGTGCGGCAAAATTTTCTTCCGCCACGGGGGGCTGATACCCACGTCTTAAAGTATAATCGTTTGCATGGCATAAAACAATAATGCCAACAGACGTATCTGTCAACTTCAAAGTTTGACTTTAGCGAAATATTCATATTTTGGTAAAAACTTGTTTAAAGATTGATAGACCACTTACTTATTTGGCTGATGGTTTGAATCCAGTGTCACAAAATCTTTATTTCACGGAACCCTACAAACAAAACAGTAAGATAAACAAGAAATAAAACTGGCTCAATCTATATTATGTTAGGCAAACAGCAGGGCCACTACGAAACTCGAAACTCGAAGTTCCTATCTTACCGTCCCTCTCGCTCTCGTATTAAATAGTATAAGCGTCAGAGGGACCGCACGACACGAACTTCGAGTTTCGAGTTTCGTAGTAGCCCTGCAGCAACGAGCATTACGAGTAACACACATGTCAACATCTCCAATTAGAACCGGTATCCTGTCTATTTTTAAAATGCAATTAACCAATTTGTCTCCTTCAGCCTGGCCACACCACGCTCGACTAACATTATTTTATAGCCCTGGCAACATTTTAGCGTCTTTGAAAATGGAACTGAAAATTGCGTTGCGCGCTCAATGAGGCGAGAAATGCGGTGACGGTTTCGCGCCTTTTGATTTCTAAAAATGGCTGCCGTTTGACAGCTGACAACGGATGGCTGTTTAGTCGGTTTAGTATTGTTTTATTGCGCGTTTTAGTTTTATTAGCGGACTTTGCGTGTGTTTATTTTAATTTGGGAATCTTGTCTGCTTCCTTGAGTTTACTTTGTCGCAAGAAGAGACAAAAGAGACTCGAGCCCATTTACTACTCTAGGTAGAGCAGTAGGTATTTAGTTACTAGAGATGGGCCGAACATGGGTTTCACCGAATACCAATATTCTGCCGAATGTTCGGTAAAAGTTTTACCGAACCGAATATTCGGCATAATTGATTCTTAAGTAGAAACTAGAAATATGATTCATTTATGTTGAAATATTTTATCATGCAGCTCTTGATTAAAACAAAAAACTTGCTTAAATTTTTGCTATTTTTTTCTGAAGCTTAATATCAAAAGAGCTACATACCTACTTATATTTTGTTTTTAATTAATAACCAAAAATAATTTCAAAAATAAAAATGGCTGCGACTTATTTTTCAAGTGTTTTTAATAAAAAGACACGTCAAGATCGCTTACCTTCTTTCTAATGCTAAAAAAAATGAAGTATAATGGTTTATGAGTTTATAACCTCTTTTTTCTTTCTACTTCAGTTCAGTAATTAACGTAGGGTGACCACGTCACGTACCTATCCATTCGATTTAGGCTGACTATTAATATATTCAACTCCTGGTCATCGATTAAAAATCAACGTGTATCGTCTGTTTGTAGTAGCATGGTGTTAGGCTAAGGGCTAAACTAATTAAAAAAAATAAAACAAAAATGAACTTACTTTATATCTATCAAACGAAATAAATAAATATCATGGAACGCCGCAAGGAACTGCCGCACACGCTGCAGACAAACGGACGCTCGCCCGTGTGACATCTGTAATAAAATAGTAGATTGTACAACAAGAGCATAAAACGAGCCATTTTTCCCGAGGCGTTCATATAGAGGTGGACACGTCGAGGGGCAAATGGGTTTAATGCTCGAGTTTTACACTCTGCTTTTCACTTCTATTGAGAGGAAATGAAATAGCAACAGTGGAAACAATTGTTCACTTTCTATGTAAGTACTTTTTATTTTTCATGCATTATTATATAATTATATTTTTTTAGTTTTGTATAAATTAAAAATTATTGAAAAAAATATATAGAAACTTCCTGCTTTTTACAATAGATTTTACAATACAATAAAATACAAATAAATAAATAAATAAATATCATGGGACACCTGACACCAATTGACCTAGTCCAAAACTAAGCAAAGCCTGTAATAATTAATATGTTTCATTGTTTACAAATTTTCTATTTATGTAGTCTTATGTATAGTAATAAAACTGTGTAGTATATCTTTGTAGCGGTCCGAGGGTCACCAACGGTGCTGGCTGAAAATCAGCGCTGGGGTGTTTATTATTAACGCTTCAGCATTATGCTGAGCCAGTGTCCGATTCACAACCGCAATGACACATACTTTCCTACGTGTTGTCTATTTGTACTTAATACTATTGTTGTGTCTTGTGTTGTGAATAAATGTATTTTCTTTCTTTCTTTCTTTCTTTCTTAATATGGATACTAGGCAATGGATAAACATACTTATATAGATGGATACACTTAAATACATATTAAACATCCAAGACCCGAGAACAAACGTTCATATTATTCATACAAATATCTGTCCCGGCTGATGATCCAATCCGGGTTCTTAAGCTTCGTAGTCAGGTTCTCTACCCACTTTGCCATCCGGTCTTCAAATAATTAAAAATAATATAAAATCAAATAATTAATAATAACTTTAGACCCAGGATTTGGTAGTAAAAAATTACAAATCATCGTCATACCAAATCACAAATGTATGAAATTAGAGTTCCTACTAGAGCTATGTAAGTATTCACAGCGGTCATATTAAATATATGGACCCGGATAACTCACGTCTAAAACCGAGTTTAGCCCGACAAGTTTCGGGCGCGTTGCGTTGCGGTTCCCCTTTGGCATGCTAAGTAAACAACCTCCCTTTGGCATGCTAAGTAATCAACCCACTTGCTGAGCAGCCCATCTGGTTGCTCGCCCTCTCTCCGGTAAGCTGTAAAAGCCGTCTGAGGCTAACAGCAACAGTCCATCCGAAAATTAAAAAAAAAAAAAAAGCGTTGCGGTTCGTTGTGTTGCGTTGCGTTGCGTGTTGCGTAGTTAATGCTGGGTGGGATTCTATTTTGATGGGTTATGAGGTTAGAGTTGCGTCAAGGTGAGAAGGGTAATTCTCTCATTTCGTGCAAATCGCATGTCCATCTAAATTAAAACAAAACTACGTACTCTACAACAACCAAATATTTTTTAAATATATTTTTAATTATTAACCAAATATTACGTTTTAGCTGAGTATAATATTTTTTTATAGCCTAAATCTCATTACCATCACCGTGCAAGGGGCGAATTTCAGTAAATTAAATTTAATAATAAAATAACGTGATGTTTCACGGAGTGCTGTTCTTATAGTATGTTTAAAGTACATATCAAGGATTAAAAATGTAAAGTTAAAAAAAAATATAGCGTTTGTTGTTTACATACACTGAACATAGATAATTTTGTACAAAAAAAATTGTCATTACCATAAGTTCTATTTGATTTAAGAAAAACAGCTCGTGAACACTTGAAGTGTTATGCCTCGCCCCTTCCGCGCGTGTCGGAATTTGACTCCTAGTTGACCAGTAGACAGCAAATAGAGCAGACGCTGGCAGATTTTGGAAAAAATAATGTTGACTGTCGGAATTTCACCTTTGGTACGCATTTTGTTTCATTACCATTTGCGCTTTTTGGTGATAAGTATTGAAAGTGTCATTGTATTATAAATACTAAAATGATTACCATTAGGTTTGAATACTTTCATGGTGACACTAGGTACGTATTGACTTTACTAAAGAAGTAAATCGATGAAAACCAATAAAATATCTTTACCATTCCCGTCATTACCATCATTTACCATTGACCACCAGGAAAATGGTAATGATAATAAAAAATGGTAATGTTTTGTTTTCCAAACAATATAATACGTTTGCTTAGTGGAGTAAATTAAGGTTGAATTAATTTTAAATGATTTTGTTTTGTTTAGTTAATTGCGTTTTAAAGTTGTGTTTTAAAAAATCTTGATCTGACGTGGATTTTTATTTGTTTCTGATAGCAATTTTTCATCACCGACACATGATAATGAAACATTTCATTTGTCATTACCATAATTTAATGAAATAAAAAAAAAACACATTTCTGCTAATTTTAAGTATAATCAACTGGGAATTAAATTACATATGATCTTTTATCGCAAAACTTCTAACAAGCGCGCAAATAAAAGAAATAAATATTTTCTCGCAAATTTTTGCGTTTTGCACGAAATGAGAGAAATGCCCAGAAGTGAGCAGGGTCGCAGAAGTAAGCCACAAGCGTTCCTGTGGCCCTGCTGCTATGCGGCGAGGTGGAAATTCCGGGGAGTTTTTAGAGGGTAGGCCGAGGCCTTCTGCTCCGGGAGTCCCACATACCCGTCCCGGTCCCCCTGCCGGGCGGAATGCGTAACTGCATTTTCTCCCCGAAAAAAAAAGGCGAGAAGTGAGTAAACCACGCGTAACAGAAGCTCCGCGAGGAGGAGCTCTATCGACTCAATTTCCATTAATTTTAATTTTTTTGGTTATAAATGAAATTATTCGGTAGCAGATAAATTTAAATTAAACTTTTGGTGTAGGTACTAAATTTTTACATTTATTTTTGGCGGTAAGATTTTTTGGCGCTAAATTTTATAGCATTTAAATTTTATAGCATAATCCGTTATACACTAACTAAGCTAGATATTATAGAGTTCTGTAGTACTACAAAAGTAGACCTTTTAGTTTCGGCATGTCCGTCCGTCCTACTGTCCGTCCACGGCTTAGCCTAAAGACTAACCAGCGTTAGTGCTAAAAAGCTATAATTTAATTTTTTATAAGTATGTTAATCACCCTGACAAAGTGGTAAAAAATTCCCTCCCCCCCTGCACAAGCTAAACTTTTGGTTGGCTTTTTTTTAATGGTAAATTTAGCGTTGCATATATGTATTAGCATTATAAAGAATTTAAAAGCAAAACTGTCATGGCTAAGGAGTCTTTTTAATTTAACGAGTAATAGGCGATCAAAATTTATATTGAATATTTGCCACGACTTACTAGGGAACCCTATTCAACGCGTGGCCCGACACACTCTTAGCTGTTTTTTTTTTTAAAGACAGGTCTCGGTGTTGCTAGCACATTAAATTGCTTCCCTCTTTTCGCTCATTCGCGTGATTTACGACAAAACTTCTGAAGTGGTTCATTGAAAAAAGATTGAAAATAAATCGCAGCGGCATCTAAATCATTTAGCTTTATGGACTGTTTTGTGTAAAATATGTTAATACGTCTGTGTGGCACATCTATTTATTTATGAGAGAGAGAGAGAGAGAGAACATTTATTTACACATATTCGATACACATAAAAATACATTAGATGGAGAAAAAAAAATCGAATAGTATAAAGTAGTTTATAATTATGAATCATCATCAATTCATGATAAAGCTGTTATGTAAAGCTTTGCCGTTGTCTGTCAGCTATTAACTTACAAAAGAAAAAAAAACAGCCATAAAGCAACCTCCAGAAGCGTAAAGTTTCCCGCGCAAAAAACAAACGTCAAATCTCCCGCCCTTTCCGATCCATCACAGGCGGTTCGAGACACCAAACAAAACGCTCGTTAAGCTTTGATGATTCTGTTAATTGTTATTTGGCACCAAATTAGATTTGAAACAGTTTAGTGACGTGTGAATTGATTGCGTCTTGTCTATGGTATTTTAATTTGAATACTTGTTGGCACATGTGGCAGGATGTAGAATTGTATTTGTGACAGTGTATTTAGTACCGGGTTGTGATCTAAGTAACGAAGTTGCCACACATCACCATATCAGCCGTAGGATGGTAGGACGTCCATTGTGTGTGTGTTGGACATAGGACTCCCATAGACCTCCAGTTGCTTCGGTTGGAAGCGGCCTGCATCCACCTTAGGTAACGTTTCCACCAAAGATGTGCGAGGATGTGTTGCGAGGAATGTGTTTTTCAAGAAGCAATAGACAAATTTTAACGTTGCCCGTTTAAAAAAACCGGTCAAGAGCGTGTCGTACACGCCCGAAATAGGGTTCCGTCGCCATTTCGTATTTTGTAAGGAATATCCCACGTCTAGGTATGTTTATACCTTAGGGTGCTTAAACTACTAATAATTCTCAAGAAAACTTAACTGTTATAATATGTTTTCTTGTAAGTTTGATATATACCTATACTTATTACCATCCTGAATTTTTTCAAATTTATCCACCCGCCAGTTTAGATTTTAGGGGGGGGGGGGACGCTAATGAAAATATGCACTTTAAAGTTGAATATTTTGCAAAACAAATCACTGAATCGTAAAATCGTGTCAGCAACCCTAATGGTTTTAAAAGACCTATCCAACGATACCCGACACTACAAGATTGGATGAAACTATAAGGGTTCCGTTTTTGCCATTTGGCTACGGAACCCTAAAATAGAACCAATAGAATCGCTTCATTTACATTTACCTATCCACGCACAGCACATCTCGTGTGTAAACGGAGCCCTAACCACCCAACAAACATTTTACAGGTGGCCACAACGTGCCATTTTGACTTTTGGTTGTATAAGCTGGTCGTAAACACGTCGTTATCACATCGATATGACCGAGAAAAGGCCCATTTTATACGAATCTATGTCGTAATATAGTCACGTAGCAGTCCTATAAGTCACTGTATCAGTCGTGTAGTGGTCGTATAGAAATCGTGAGACATGGTGTCATGACCAATGTTCATGGAGTTATGGTGTTTATTACCGCTTTTTTACCGCATTTTATCGAATAAAAGTGTTTATCGTGACTTTAATATGGGGTTCTGTTGTAAAGTTATCAGATAAATGTAGTAAATTCAAACTTAAAAACTGCGACGGACAATTACTTTAATCATAGCAAAGTAGAACAGCCATTTTTATATTTTAGTTATCTTCTGTGACATCTTCGAAACTCACGTACGATTAAGTAAGTACATTTATCTGTTGGGAAATTAACGCTATCGAGTAATATGCCCTAGTCTTCTCAATATAATGAACGCGCCTTATAAATTCTGTAAATTAAGCTATATCTTTTCAATGTTTTTAATGAACGTTTTAATAATTACCTTTAAACGTCTTAGGGTTTAAGATACAACCGTAATACAATATCTAAACGACTTTGCATTCTGTGAACTTTTCTTTTGTCAGCCATTTTAACGAAATTAGGGTTAGGTGAAATTTTATAAATTTCAAATATTATTATCAACGTTACAAAGAAAAGCTGTGTCACTAAAGTTATATACGTAATAAATAGTAGCATAAAAGTGTTCAAATCGGCTTATTATAATCTTAAAAAGTGTAATTTATCACTTTATACGATCGTCACGTAAAAGTAGTAGTCCTCGGAATCTAATACGACAAATGTTAGTGTAAAAGACGTATAGACGTTATCAAGATGACAACTGGTTATACCACTAAAAGTTGTATAATAGTCATGTAAAACAGTCGTATAGAAGTTTATGCGATGTTCATATTGGACTACAAATTAACTTAGAATTGTATAAGAGTGCAATTTATGACTTTTACACGATCGTCACGTAAAAGTAGTTCTTATGACCATAACACAATAAAGTTGGTGTTAAAGTCGTATAGACTTTACTAAGCCAACATCTCCGGTTATACCGCTAAAAGTTGTGTAAATGTCATATAAAACGTCGCATAGAAGTCTATACGATGTCAATATCCGACTAAAATCGACTCAACATTTTATAAGAGTGCAATATATTACTCTTATGCGATCCTCACGTAATAGTAGTTTTCGCGGCTCTAATACGATAAATACCGGTGTAAAAGTCATATAGACGTTATTACGACGACAGCACTAGTTATACAACTAAAAGTTGTGTAACAGTCATATAAACGGTCGTATAGAAGTCTATACGATGTCTATATACGACTACAAATTGACTCTAAATTTTATAAGAGTGCAATATATTACTCTTACACGATCGTCACGTAATAGTAGTTTTCGCGGCTCTAATACGATAAATACCGGTGTAAAAGTCATATAGACGTTATTAAGACGACAGCACTAGTTATACGACTAAAAGTTGTGTATTGGTGATATAAAACAGTCGTATAGAAGTTTAAACGATTTCTATATACGACTACAAGTTGTATAATGATAAGAGACCCATAGTCATATTACACGCTAAATTTACTTCTAAACGATGTTTATAGCATTATGAGTCGCATAACTTACACAAATACGACTAAATGTTTGTTGGCAAGTCATACGTCTGTCTCGTTGGTGGACGTCTACGCAGCTTTCTCCTACGCTTATTGACAAAAGAAACCTGTCCAATATTTATAATGTAATAACGAATTCCGAAAAACTTAGTGCGAGCCCGGGTTTGAATCCACGATCCTTTGCGAGGCCATTAGGTAAAATTACAACAGACATTTTGATAAAAAGTACAGTTAAAGTTTCAACGGATATCAATCTCAATCGAATTAATTTTGACAAAACAATTCACTAAATAAACAAAATAAGTATCAAAAATACTCAAGCGCAATCGATCAAAACTGTTTCTATTCATCACAAACCATTCCAAAAGGAACCTTATTACTAACACGGTACGACACCCTATAAAAACTAACGCATTGTTACACCGCAACTATGTTCAAAGAGCATTATGTCATTTAAGCATTTTTTATTTTAGATTCTGTTGGAATAAGTTATGATTTATTTTGCAATGCAGGTGTTGTGAGTTAAGTCTTTTAGTATGTAAAGTGGTGTGTGAGGGAGGCTCCCCATACAAGCGCGCGTTTTGCTACGGAACCGCTTGTTAACAAATTATACGTTTTGAGTGTTTATATGGGAAGTTAGGAATGGATAGAGCTGGCACAAATTTTTCACTCTGAGGGGCTTACCAAATTCGAAAATCGAAGTTCGTGTCGTGCCGTCCCTCTGTCGCTTATACTATTTAATAGTAGAGTGAGAGGGACGGTACGGTGGCGATATGAACTTCGATTTCCGAATTTCGGAGTAAGGCCCTCAGGGTCCTTAGTCGCCTTTTACACCAACGGAAAAAGATTGGCCCGTCCTATTCTAAAAGCACGGCACGGGCGCCATATAAATAAAATTGTTTTTTTAGAATCTTTTTGTATTTTTTATTTCAATTCCAAATTTTTACTTTTACGGTCAACCCGTAAAACCTAAATTGAAAATACAAACTGAAATATAGATGCACAGAAAAACCAGAAAAATAAGACCAGCACTGGGAATCGAACCCAGGTCCTCGGTATTCCGTACCGCGTGCTCTATAATTACACCACTGCTGGCCATATAAATAGCCGTGGGGCGTTTTGAGCCCCATATGCTTCCTTATTTTCCTCCAAATAACTAATTTGTTGCGTACAACGTTCATCTTTACAGAAATACTTAGCTGTGATGCTACGATTTGGACCAACGCCTAATCGGTACGCAAATGGCTGCCAAATTATAAAGTTGCACGTAAACTGAATAACGTTTAAACTGCGAGTATTAAAATGTAAGGTGCTGTTTCACCATCCATTTATCCGTCAGTTAAAATTAATCAATGGGTGGTGAAACAGGCCCCAAATAAACTAAAACAATGAGGGTTTTCCGACACGCGAAATATCGCTAGATGGCGTTAGATCGTGAGGTCCGTTTGACGTTTGCGTCATGTTTGTGATTGGTATATGCCAATCGCAAGCAAGACTGAAACGTCAAACGGACCTCACCTCCACACTGTAAGAACACACAAACCCAAATATCACCTGTGCCACCACCACACTACGCTGACGCGTTACGCGCTCAATCAGAGCAACACAACCGTTCCCTTAGTACCTTTCCGTTAATTTCTTATCTTCTGTATATACTGTCCTTATTTATGTAGAAGTGGTGGACTAAGCTACGTACTTGGAAGGCTAGTACAGTCGCCATCAATAAATATATCAGCAAATGGCAGAGTGCTCAAAAATATTTGAGCATCTACCTACTCTAATGCCTTGACAATAGAGTCGTGCTCAGATATTTATGAGCACCTACGATACGATACGATAGGTGTATCTGATAGCAGAAGAAGTTTTGATTTTGTCTATTTTAATAAATATTTGTTGATTATCGACGTTTGTTTTGATACAACACTGCCACATCCTTAACATATTCTCTCACTCCCAGACCAACACCGCATCAACTCAAAATAATACACCATTTTAATGTAGACCTTCCAGAAATTCGATTTAAGTCTAAATTAAAATGGTGTAGGTAAGTATTATTTTGAGTTGATGCGGTGTTGGTCTGGGATTTCGTTTTCTGTGCGGTACGGGAAATAATTGGCCGTAAATTGAAGTTTTCGTAAAATGGTCATATTTTCTAAACTATAATTCTGAGCCATGGGCGACGGCCAGCTTTTAAAAATAGACTATATAATCTAACTTGTATCGAAAAATTTGGTCTGTAAAGTGATTTTTCATAAAGTTACAGCCATTCAAAGTACACACTATGAACGGGAAAATACTAGCCGTAACGTACTAAACTTTAATACGACTAAATTTAATATTTCCCGTAACGCATCAGGGGAAAGTCCACTAAAATCATTGCCGCACTCAACGTGTATATGTATAATAATAATTAACTAAGTAACTCTACTGGTTTCTGTATAAATCTAAGATTTTTATTGTAGGTAATTAGCCATATTGTACCGTTTGTACCCAAATAAACATTAAAACATAATTGCCCTATTCAATACAAAATTCGAAAACAATGTCTGTCTGTCTATTACTTTTTTGCGCTTAAACCGCTAAGTTGATTTTGATGAATTTTGGTATAAACATAGTTAAGATGCAACAGGCAACAGCTAGTAGGTATTAGGTATCTTACAATTTTAGAACAGTTTTGGCAGGTCTGTCTCTTCCTTACACTATCAAACTAAAGGGCATTCAATTAATAGTGCTATGGCAAATAACTCATATCGCTCCGCCCACGGTTCGCCCTCTAATTGATGTCCAATGTTGGGCCCAGCGCTGGGACCAATGTTGGGTCCAATGTTTACGAGATAACAGCTTCACCTTTTTTAACATTCATACTTTTTAAGATCTTATCACAACATTTAGCGCAATAAAGACTGAGTTTGAGTTTGAGTTAACCCCCAAGTGCCCCCAACGCAAAAAGAGGGGTGTTATATGTTTGAGTGTCAGCACCAACGTGCACGCACCACAAACAAATTTAATGGTGTGTGTAAAGGTAAAGTTCCCAATCTGTACTAGAACCACGTGGGAACTAGAGGCCAATCCCTCACGTGAGAGGAGGCCTGTGCCTCACAGTGGGACGTATATACGCCGAGATGATGATCTCGTGTGTTAGTCTGTCTGTAGCATCATAGTTCCTAAACCGATGGACCGATTTTGATGCAAGTAGTTTTTTTTAATCGAAGGTTAGTTTAATCAAGATACTGAGTTCTTAAGCCTAGTTTAGACTAGCAAGCAAAATCTTGCAAGTTGCGATTCCATAAGCGAACGAGTTTGAAGCGGTCAATCGAGCACCGCTGCGCAATGTAATAGAACTTGCACGATTTTTCTTGCAAGTCTAAACTGGGCTTTAGCTAAGTTTCATTCGAATCGGTTCGGCCATTTTTGAGATTACGCGTGTGGTGTCGGGTTACAATTACACCTCTCCATTTCTTCCGTGGATGTTGTAAAAGGCGACTGAGGATATAGGTTAAGGTATACCGTAGGCGACAGGCTAGCAACCTGTCACTATTTTTTTTTTATTCGACTGGATGGCAAACGAGCAAGTGGGTCTCCTGATGGTAAGAGATCACCACCTCCCATAAACATCTGCAACACCAGGGGTATTGCAGATGCGTTGCCAACCTAGAGGCCTAAGATGGGATACCTCAAGTGCCAGTAATTTCACCGGCTGTCTTACTCTCCACGCCGAAACACAACAGTGCAAACACTGCTGTTTCACGGCAGGATTAGCGAGCAAGATGGTGGTAGCAATCCGGGCGGACCTTGCACAAGGTCCTACCACCTGCAAAAACTATTGTATCGTTTTTGTCAAACTTAAAACCTAAAATTGCTAAAAGTGGCTCCGAAGCGGTAACGTTTCGTGTGCTCGCCTATCCCATTTGGCGTGATGGCCACAGGCGTGATGTTTGTGTGTGTGTGTGTGTGTAACGCCTTTTTGTAACAGCATCTATTTATACTTGTTTGTATTTTTCTAGCCTGTGCATTTGTTAATTGTTGTTGTATATAAATGTTTTTTTCCATTCGTTCCTTCTTTCTTTAAAGATTTCTTGTCCAAACCAAATATTGGTCAAAATTACAACCCCTGTCCACGCCGCCATAATTGCTACTCAATGCTTGCTCGAATATTAATTCGATAATATACTGTAATTGGAGTACAATTTGTGTACAAATTCGTTGTAATTGTACGTTATTTTTGTTTGTTTTTAAATTTGTGTGAGCAGATGTTTTGTTTAGTGTTTTGGTACCTAATTTGTGAATTGTCTTTGTTTCATTTTCATACACACATCCCAGGTCTATTCCGAAGTTCGAAAATCGAAGATAGTATCGTACTGTCCCTCTCGCTCTTGTATTAAATAAATAGTAGGTATAAGTGTCAGAGGGACCGAACGACACGAACTGCGATTTTTGAATTTCGTAGTAGCCATGCAGACTAGATATATCAACAGTGACACATTTAGGTGACGGACAGACGATTACAGTCGCATTTATATATAAGTATGGAGTCTGGATACGGAGTTCTCGAGTGGCGACCACGAACCGGAAGAAGCGTTGGTAGACCCCCATTACTAGGACTGACGACATTAGACATGGGTAATCTCAACTCCGCGAAGTGATCTCACTCACTAGATCCAGCTCCGGTGTCGGTACCGAATCCGCTTATTGAATCCGACTCCTTTATTGACTCCGGTTCTTTGGAGCGATTATTAATTTATCTATGGCCGATGCGGCCCGGCTCAGTTCGGTAGGTACCAAGGTCAAGGTACTGAACTGAAGTACCGATTCGTTTCGTCCTTTTAATGTTGAAAATTCTAAATTGTCTATTTTTTAAAGAACTATGAGCTACTTTAAGAACCTACTAGTTTTCTGTTTGACTATTTGAAGCTTGAAAACAGTGTTAAATATGCGTCGCCCGCTCCGGTCATATTACATTGTGTTTTCATTCTATCTCATTTCTTTCCAATATAACCGAGCAAGAAGTCCGTCCGTACCGACGTAGGTACCGGCTCACTCAGCGCCCGACTAAACGTAATAAGATCCGATCCGATCCGATCGAGCCGAGAGTGAAAGCGGAGCGAGTGAGTGTGACGGCGATCACGAGCCGCTCGACCGGCCGGACTTGGTCGGAGTTAGTAACTCCAGAGTCAATAAGATTTGAAAGGAGTCATTAAGAGATTCGAATCCGCTTGAGGATCTGACTCTTTGGATCTTCAGATCCGGACTTACCCATCTCTAGACGACATCGTAAGACAGGTACGGGCAATCTGATGCAAGTGGCGAGTTGTCGTTAATTGTGGCGTTCTAAGGGAGAGGCCTTTTTTCAGCAGTGGTCGTCTTCCGGCTGATGATGATGATGATGATGGATATGGACTAGTATGGATTACATCAAAGCATTGCTATCATCTCAAAAGATCCCCCATCTTAGAAATAACTCACAATTACACCCGTTCTTTAAAATCAAACCTTGCCACGTTTCTTGAAAGTTCAAAGTAAAACCCGCGACAAACTCCAAAGCGTTTAAGTAACCACGACATTAAATAAAGAGGGGAAGTCTCCTCGAACCGTTAATGGATCGTGTCGTGCGTGAAACGGAACGCGGCCACGCCCCTTCCGGCGCGCTGTCATTTTGACAGTTGGTGATTACTTTTTCGAGGAGTTTGGAGCTGTTGTGGTTTTAAGTAGCCAGCCAGTAGTTTCATATGATAAAATTACCATAATAATAAATAGGATATGGCATACAGGAGTTATCAAAAATCAACCGTATTTAATTTTTACTTGTAAATAACAATACTTACTGAATGACGTAAAATATCACAGTGACAAGGTTCTGTGGTGGCCTCAGACCTCAGAATCACATTGGTTGACTGTATAAAACCCTCAGAAAAAGTAAAATATACATAAAGCCCTGCTGGCCTAGTGGTTTGACGTATAGCCTCTCAAGCAGAGGATCGTGGGTTCAACCCCCGGCTCGCACCTCTGAGTTTTTCGAAATTCATGTGCGAAATTACATTTCAAATTTGCCAGAGCTTTACGGCGACGGTGAAGGAAAACATCGCGAGGAAACCTGCACAACCTGCGAAGCAATTCAATGGCGTGAGTGAATTTCCCAATCCGCACTGGGCCCGCGTGGGAACTACGGCCCTAGCTCTGTCATTCTGATAGGAGGCCTGTGCCCAGCAGTGGGACTTATATAACTGGGATAATGATGATGATAAAACCCTAAAAACACAAAACAATTCACGATTTTTTTTATTGTAACGTTCTCGTGGAATGAACTTCTCTCCGCTATTTGGGGTAGCGTCGTCACGCCACTTACCTAGCACTTACCCACAGATTATGACATATCTTTTGTCTAATTATGTCCCCCTACAGTTCAAAGTCGTCTTAACTTCCTTAGTTTATCTTTATCTGTTTATCGATTAAAGAGTTTGTTGTTTGTTGTAAAATAAAAAGTAACTTAAAACCAAAAAAAAAAAAGTTTGATTAAGTAGTTTTATCAAATTATTGACTTAGACCATTTATCTAAGATTATTAAAGAACAAACGTGATTTTTTTGCCCTTTTTAAATAATTAAATGAAATAAAATAAATATTTAAGGGGGGCTCCCATCAACAAACTTGTTTTTTTTTCCGTTTTTTGCTAATGTCCAATGTTGTACTATAGATAATGGTACGGAACCCTTCGTGCGCGAGTCCGATTCGCACTAGGCCGGTTTTATAACTATCTCTTAAAATACCTACCCCAATGTATCATCAGCTAACTAATAAGTTTATTCTGGGTGTACGTAGGGGTGTACTAAGTGCTAACTAGTAAACGTCTATTTTAGACTAATTTGGTCAATTAAGCTGCCGATGACATGACAAGTGAAAATAGAAATGACACTTTAATTAAATAATAAAGCCATAAAAGCCATAGACTCGCGCTCTGAGAATCAATCTGAGCTGTACTTTCCACGCGGGCCCATTTTGGACTGGGATCTTCACACTTTCACACCACACACACACCTATAGAAATTCTTCACAGCTGTTACTTTCAAATGTAATTTGGCACACGAATTAAAAAAAAGGTTTGATTTGAACCCGCGATTCTATGCTGAAAGGCGGATACCTACATAAGTAGGTTAACACTAGGCTAAATAGTAATTTTACGTCTTTTTATATAATTATTTCCGACTGTAAAAATACTAATAAGTCAGTAAAAACATAAAAACAAAAAATTAACATAAAAAATATCAAACAATCAAGCTGACACTTTGTGCAGTGACTCGAACGTCATTGTTTGGCGCCCTTCTAGCTGTCAGAAACGTCAAAAGCCCGCCATTTTGAAGAAATCGGGCGCGAATCGAAATCGAAACAACAACTTTATTATGGCAACAAAAATTTTAGAAACATTGCTAAATGACGTTTGTGGCTCGAATAATAAGACTCACTATAGTATTTAATTGAAAGCAAAGTTACAGTGGTATTTTAAATTAATTCACAAATTTAATTTTACAGCTTTGTGTAATCGATTTTATAGTAAAATAAGACTTATAGTGATACTCTTTGGGTTTGATGTAGTTGTGGATGATGGTAAAGTACAAATGGTAGTTTTATGTTATGAAGATTAGTGACGGACGTTAAGTGCACTCAACTAGTGATGCGACATGACGCGAATTCGATACGATAGGGTGAGATATGAACGAATGTAACTGTTTGGTACTATTTTAATACGTTCGTTGTAATTTAAAAAGGTTTGTGGCGTTTTGTTTAAATTTGAATTGTTGATATTTTAATAAAAAAAATGCTTTCTTCACTTAAAATTATTCTGGAGTTTTATGAAAAGTATTTTTGTTGATAAGGTATGGACTTAATAAAATTACGTAAGTAATAAGTATAAGTAAGAGTAATAATTAAACACTTTTGTGTAAATAATTATATTTTTTTAAAAGAAACAAAACTAAAATCTTAATTTTATCTTTATTTGTCTACACTTAAGTAAAATTACAATTATAAATTTTATTCTTTAGATAGAGTGTAGGTACGTAACATACGTAATTTATTTTCCTAGCCAATTAAAAAGTATAGTAGGTAAAGTTGTAAAACGTAAACTAACTTCTCACATTTTTCAATTAGGTGTACAATTTTAACTAGGTCTACATTTGTTCATGAATCGGTGGAGAGTTGCAGTCAGTACCACATTCACATAATTTCATTAAACTTAGCATATAAAAAACTTTTCTGACTTAACGTAGTTAACTTTTATTTTATTTATTTTTAACCTTATTACATTCTCATATCAAATTAGAAACGATTCAATAAACAAAATAAATTCAACTAAACTCATCCCGGATCAGATGTCAACGGCTGAACGTGTGCCGTGCCATCGTTTTGTCGCTAATGAAAGGAAATTAAAAAAAAACTGTTCTCATTTCAAAACTCGACCGACCAATGAGAGCTGCGAAACGTGATTGCGGGGCGTGACAGCGCTCATTACTTACGCTCAAACACACAAAGAGGGATTGAAGATGTTATACCTATCTCGTTCTTTCGCTTGGTTTGGACTGTGTGGAATAAGGACGGGAGATTGATTATGGAAAGCAATTTGGACGGATCGTTGATTCACAGCGTGTTTTAATATTTAATTTTATGGTCATATTAATGTTGTTATGAATAAGTTGATTCTATTATGGGGATTTATGGGGGGTTGATAATGGTTTTAAGTAATGGAGGGATGAGGTTTGTTTGAGCTGTGTGTGATTTCGGAGAGTTAGAGATGGATAATTTGTTGTTAAATAAATTAGGTAGTGTGGTAATCTTAGACACTTGGACAAATGACTTTCTAGTTTTATGAAGTAGGTAGGTATTAGAAATGGCGTAAGTAGATACTTACGTACTTTGATATTCTTGTCACAAAAATGTGTAGGTACTATCTGGGGGCACGGCAGTGCCCCCGCCAAGTCGAGCAAAACAAAAACAAAGGCACGGCCGTACCATACTTTTCTCGAAGCCATTCAGGCCATTTTCAACATAATAAATATAAAACATGTAGGTATTTCCATATAGTACATAAAATCCAATACAAGGCTCTTCAAGGCTAGAGGCCTTCTGGCCTTCAAGGCTTACTTGAGATTGAGATACACCTTTGGCCTCAAATGCATGTTTCGTCAGGTGACAACAGGGGTCAATCACGGGTGAGTTATACGTATAAAAAGTACAAGTAGGTAGGTACTTGACTTGACCCAGTAAGTGCTGTAATATTGTTCATGACACTTCATACCTATATTATCTAGATATCTAATCTAACCTCAGAAAAAAGATTATCGCATTGACTTTAAACTTGTAACTTGTAATTGATAATAACATCATTACCTACGAGTATATATGTAATATTGAACCTTATAGTGGTAGGTACACTTAAACATTTGACAAAATTTAACGTGTTTTTCAAAGATGACAGCTTTGAAATAAACGCATCGTTTTGCCACTAACTTGGCTAGTTTTAAAAATTGTAGGAGTAAGTAGGTAGTCTATACAGGTAGGTAGGATTTCAAATTTATACTTGACTACGTATCTAGACGCACACATAATGATCTATTGTTCTTACTTGACTTTAAAAACATATATTCCGTCCACAGAGACAATTTGAGAAGCTAATTCAGTGCTTATAGGTATGTATGTCTATTTAAAGAATCGGACATACTAGAGCCTTAAATACACCACACCTTTGTCGTGATAGCTACGCAGTGATGCCAGATTACCTGATAAAGCAGTAGATCTACCTGTTTTGAGAACTATCTACTGACTTGTTTTTAAAAATTCAAGAAATCTACCTGCTTTTTTAATCTCATGGATAAATCCAAGCTACTAAATATACGAAAATAAATTTCGTCTATGCAAAACGTGTCTGTTAGTGGTTTTTGCCTACTCTGTGGCAAATTCGTCTTCATTTACTTGCTGCTGATGTCATCTGTCACGTTACTGTCACCTGCGAACTGCGAAATTGGCTGTCAAGAGTCAATGCTGCCATGAAAAAAAAACTCACAAGTCTTCAGGGCCACCTACTACGAATCTTGAAACTCGAAGTTCGTGTCGTGCGGTCCCTCTGACACTTATACTATTTAATACGAGAGCGAGAGGGACCGCACGACACGAACTTCGAGTTTCGTGTTTCGTAGTAGGCCTGCTTGTGTAGAGTCAAAACAAAAACAAATGTCGAAAGTTTAAAGTTGAAGAAGTTAACGTTCATTTCCAATTTTCCAGTGTTTGCAAAAATTGTGCCATTCTATACCTAGTGAATTAGGTATAGAATATATTCTAAACACGACAGTGGTAAGTTGAAAGCATTTTCTTTTGGTAAGACTATTACATGAAATTACCACGAAATTACCGACAACGAACTTTTACTGTCTACTGATTTTTTCCTGAATCAACTGTTTTTTTTTCAAATTTATACTACTTACTCTGGCAACACTGTGGCTGCGTCAAAATCGCATAAATATATAATTACTAGTTTTTGCCTGCGGCTCCGCCCGCGTGGTATTCGGTTATCGCGCGCTCCCTCCCTCACCCTCCTCCTCCCTCTCCGCACCTCCCTTACGGAACTGTGCATTTTTCCGGGATAAAAAGTAGCCCATGTCACTCTCGGGCCCATAAACTATCTCTATGCTAAAAATCACGTCGATCCGTCGCTCTATTACGGCGTGAAAGACGGACAAACACACAAACACACTTTCGCATTTCTAACATTAATATGGATATGGATTTCATCGAGACCTAATAGCAGTTGGACTGACGTCAAAAACGCAATACAGTTAGGTGACAGTTGCGATGAGCACTTTAGTAAAAGTTTATTTGTCACATCAAACATCATGGCGTGTGACGTCACATGCCAGTATGTCTTTCTCTGTCTAATCTTGAATTAAAAACTATTATAACTTTGTTATTTGTAAAGGTAGCTTAAAAATTGTTACTCTATTCGATAACAGGCATTGTGAATTTTTATTTTATAAAACATATGCAAAATAGTCAAATACCGTATTATAAGTAGTAATAGTAATTAAGTCCCGAAATATATTAGCTATGAGTGAGAATCGTGACAGTATAAAAGACTATACATTTAGTTGTGTCAAAAACGCATAGCGTAGATACACGTATTTTTAAGCTCGTATGGGCGATCCTTTAGATGAGTTTTGCGTGAAAATAATGCAAGGCCAGACTTCGAGCTGTGATTTAGTGCTTATGATACAGACACCTGTCAGTCGGGCATCTTTAATGGCTATTGAAAGGAAGATAAATGGGTTAAGGAAAAACCATGTGTGTAAAATAAAATCAGTATAAGTAACAATTTAGGAAGAGAATTCAGGGCGATGGTGATGATGATGATGATTTTAATGATGATCGAAATAGATATCATTTTAGGTACCTATTTTATTTAATAATTATTGTCTGGAATTATGGAACAAATGAAATACTTTAACTTTGACTTTGGAGATCATGGGGGAAGCCCCTATGTCCAAAAATGGGCGACCCATGGTTGATATGATGGTAATGATTATTAATACTGCCCAAATAACGACTTTAACACGCTTATGTGCTATAATGTGCTAACAAATAAGGTACCAATATTTTTAGAGCTGATAGTACTCGGCTCTGTATAAAACCCTTGATAAAACGTAAACAAAGTTAATGTTTTTGGATTAATATGGGAAACAATTTGCTACGTAAAATAAGCCTGTTAATGATAACAAGGAACTCTTGAGCCTTACAAAATGTCAATACAGTCATAAAAAAGTTATTTCCACAAATTGCCGTAACCAAAAAACCTATAAGTTCCGATTGTCTTAGAAACTTGGAATTTGGAATAAATGTATCTCTTATTATATCACCACAAGAAGTAAAGGCTGAAAGAGAAAAATCATATTTTTTTCTATTTGTCTGGCTGAGTTAGTAGCCATCAAAAATAACCCCATACTGCGTACATTTTACATAAGAGAAGGAGTTACGGCTCCACGTCACTGAAATACATAAATTTAAACATAATCCTTCTATAATCTCGACGCAAATTAATTGTCAACAAAATCACTCATTTAATTGTAAATAGCTATAATCTTTTTAAACAAAGATCAGAAACCGGCCATAAGTTATCTCGGCTGGAATAGCCGCAATCAATTTGAGCTAAGGGGGGTGCGTGGGAGGGGGCAAATTGTTCGCTAATGATTGCGAGCGGAGGCCCGTTTAGACGAGGCAGCAGACTCGTAAGAACTTGCCTGACTTGATTGTAGTTTCTATAATTCCCCCAAAATGAGGAGTGATGCGGTACAATTTTAATTTGGTAATTTACTAAGCTGAATCAGGCGTTACTTTGCAGAGGTCCTTATCAATGAAATATAGTTCATGAGCCACCATGGAACCATTTCACAGTAAACGTCATAGTGACATCGCAATAATTAACAAGGAAAGTCGTAATGACTTTTTCTTTGATAATATTCCATGGTGGCTCTAATTCATTAAATATAAATATAAAGTCCTTAACCGTACAATTAGGTAATTTTGTCACCCGCGACCTAACGATAGTTACGAAATGCAACAAATGTGTGTTCAAGCAGCTCCTCCACCTCCACACTGTAAAAACACACACAAACCCAACTATTACCAGCACCACACTACACTGTCGCGTTTAACTCAATCAGAACTCATCCCCAGAGAAACACAACCATGCCACCAGATGTTAGACGTTGAAAACATCAATTGATAATCCATTCCATTGTAAAGGTTGCCTGGAAGTGATCGCTCTGAAGCGATAAGGCCGCCTCTTGCTTTTTTTTATTCGACTGGATGGCAAACGAGCAAGTGGGTCTCCTGATGGTAAGAGATCGCCACCGCCCATAAACATCTGCAACACCAGGGGTATTGCAGATACGTTGCCAACCTAGAGGCCCAAGATGGGATACCTCAAGTGCCAGTAATTTCACCGGCTGTCTTACTCTCCACGCCAAAACACAACAGTACCACCACTCAGTGCTCAGTGCTTACCTCAGAAACTCTCTGTGTATATACCTGTTTTCTGTACTGCTTGCTATGTCTTGGTGTGCAATAAAGAGTCATTGTATTGTATTGTATTGATAAGTACAATTTCATAAGGTTTTTGAAGTCGACAGCTTTCGTTGACAAATATATCTAGTGATTCTAGTCCTTTGACTGTTGTCTCTTGATAATAATTATAAAACTATTTTTTTCTGGCAACTTGGCCCAAACAACAACAGACTAACAAACATAAAAACTGTACAGGTGGAAAAACTGCGTGACTCCGTTGCATCACAGTCTTTGACATCGCATTCGTCTGCGGCATGGTGGCAGGAACCGTCGGAACGCGCCTTTCGGCCAATAGGCAGCACTCGCGATGGTCCCCATCAGCAGCCGCAGCACGCGCACCATAAACGAGCTGAAGTGAACCTAATGGCGCGACTGCAGCTGAGACACCTTCAATGGGTATCCACTGTTAGACATAGAAAGAAAGAAAAAACATTTATTGCTCATAAAAAGCCACATATTAATGAGAGAGAGAGAGATTTACACATATTCGATACACAGTAAAAACATGTTAGGAAGAAATAATAATTTAAAAAAAACATCGAATAGTATAAATTGGGCCCACAGCATAATGTTGCGGCAAGCCACAACGCTGTTTTTCAGTGGGACCCATTAAAACTAAACCCATAAAATAAAGACATATACACACTAGGCTGTGACGAAACGAACGCCAGCGGAAGGTAGTTCGCAAACAAAGTTATATTCCGGAAGAATGTATGGCAACACTTGCTCAGTTTAACCATTTTCTAACAATTAAACCAGAGAAGACATGCTCAGCTATGACTATGAGGCAAATGGCTCAGCATGCGCGGCGAGGACTATGCTTAACCGCGCTGATTTTCAGCCTGCACCTTTACACAACGTACAGACATTACACGAGAGGGGTACGACTTAGGTCTCCCCCCCTTGCTTCAGTTGGAACCCGCGGCTTTAACCAGGTCATCCGTCTATCTCGTTGATGAATGTCCTACGCTGCGCTTGTAGCTAAAAAATACTTAAATGTTATGTCGAACGCAAATATCGAACCTGTAATGTTTACGTAGTAGGTATAACTATAATGTCTCCTCTCTCTCTTCTTCAGCCCATAGCCACCCAATGCTGAGTGTAGGCATCCTGCATTGCTCGCCACTGATCTCGGTCCAGTGCTCTCCTCATCCAGCACCTTCCCGCCACTTTGACCAGGTCGTCGGTCCACCTCATCTCCTGTCTACCAACGTTTCTCCGCCTCTCGCCTTCCCCCATCTTCCATCACTCCTGCGGCATATGTGTCCAGCCCACTTCCACTTCCTTTGAGTGATTACCTTGGCTATATCGGTGAGCTTTGTTCGTCTCCGAATCTTCGTATTTCGGAATCTGTCACGGAGAGATATGCCCAACATCGCCCGCTCCATCGCCCTATAATGTAAACCTGTGCAAATCGTAAAAGTTTACAACATCACCTTTATGAACTCCCAAGATCCTCAGCTGAACGGAGCACAGAACGAACCCACTAAGCGCTGACAGCGGCAAAACAGCCTGATCACCACCAATTACCAGCGTATAGTATGTCTACAAACAACTCGTCCGTCCCGCTCTAGCACACTTTAATAGCTCGCATCTTACTCTATCTAGCGAAGTACAAAATTGCTCTTAATCATTTCGTTCGCACTACCCAAAGGCTATAATTCTTCCACAGATACGAAAGAAAATCTACTTTAAACTATAGTTGCGACGGCTTTCAGTTGAATAGTACAAATAGCTTGCTGTCTTAAAAGAAAATATCACAAGAGTCACTTTTAAATCTGTAAAACAAGGTTTATTTTGCATCAAATCTGTTCTTGTTATAGGATGTTTGCGTTACTTGAGGCGTGATAATGACACTGGTATTAAGGCGATCGTAATAGAGCTGATATTCGCTCAGCGGCGAACATTAATAAAATAAAATTATCCGACTACACCCCGTATGGGGGCGTGGCTGTAGCCAAGCGAGTAGCGCCGCGGTCGCGCAACGAACGGACGTGTCCGATATTTCTAAAACACGGGCACATCACTAGTCGCGTTCGAATTGTAAATTATTTTTTGAATGGCGATGTTCGATTGTTTGGTGTAAAAAATGACATTACGCGATTATATTTTTCAAGAAAATTTATAGTGCGTTGAAGTGTTTTAGTTACAAAAACACATTGAATTTGTGATCATTTTTACACGACAAAAACGGCGTTTACGAATTTACTTGGCAAGAAATGGACCAGTTTTTTAGTGCATAAATAACGTTAAGTTTTTTAAGAACGTGTATGCTTGAGCATCTGAAAAATGGACCCTCAAACAGCGGAAACACAGACAAAAAAACCAAAACCATTTTCCATAGAGTCAATAATTGGTACCAGTCGCAAATCACCAGAAATCGACATAGAAAACAATTTGTCTGAACACTCAAGGAATTCGGAAGAAGATGAGAACGAAGAACTGAATAGGATGCGGTATTATTTTAACACGCCTTTTTTACAAAATGGTGTGTCGATACCTTTTTTATTGGGGTACGGGGAGCCGTGGCTGTCCAGGGTCTTGGCGCCTTTGCCTCCGTCTGATGCGAGGGAAGAAAAAAGAGAGAGTCCTGTCAGTGTGGGAAGCGAAGAGAGCGATGCGGGAGAGGAAAACACGCAAGGTAATTGCAAAATTACAACTTCGTATTTTGTCATCCCGGTGACGCTTATGTTATTTAATACAATACAAGAGTGAGAGGGACAGTACGATACGAACTTCGGTTTTCAAATTTCGTAGTAGTCCCCCTGTTGATTTCTTCTGGCACCTCATCGCTTGAAAGAAAGATTTGTGGATGCTATTAGAGCATTAGAATCTTGGGCTAAATGTGCTGTACCTATACCTAGATAAATTATAGACCAGCTTGCTGTGATTATGTTTCAGACAAATGAGGGTAGTTTGAAAAACTCGCGCATCTAAGATAAAAAATAGATATCAAATCGAGGACATTCTGAAGAAAGGCCGGGTCAGGAGTACTCTAAATCGACGTGTATAGCATGAAAAGATTGATGAATGTATAGAGGAAGCGCGAGAGTTGTATGCCAGGATCATAGCAAGTGGAAGGACGCAGTCTCTGCCTACCCCGTTGGGGAAGAGGCATGATTTTATGTACATACGTGTATTTAATAATTTTTATACAGCAAACAATCGGTTATATTTGACGAACCTAAGATAACTTAACCTAAAATGTACCTACATAACCTAACCTAACTACGGTAGTACTATTAGTTATTCTGTGACCTAACCTAACCAACAAAAAGTTGGAAACACTTTGTCACTTCAAAGTTCAATATCACAAAAACGGCTGAACCGATTTTGATGAAACATGTCTAAGAACCATCGCTAGAAAACCTGATTTCAAATAAAAAAACTCATTCAAATCGATCCACCCGTTTAAGAGCTACGGTGCCACAGACAGACACACACACAGACATACAGACACACACGCGGTCAAACTTATGACACCCCTCTTTTTGCGTCAGGGGTGTTAACAAAATGATATTAGGTAGAAATAAAATCGTAAAAGTTAAATCGGACCGCGGCAAGGTTTCTATTTAGGTACCTACTTACTTACATATCTAACGCTCGCTGGCCGCATTACCCCTTTATTAAAAAGACACAAAAAATCCTCATAAATGTTATAAACTTATTTAAAAGTCAACGCGTGTACATCACCCCCGACAACCAATCGAGATTGAGTGCACTAAAATCCTTTATAACATGAGTTTTTAAGATGGCCGTGGTAGATAAGTATGACGCTTGATAAAAAAACCTAAATTGCGACAAATTCTCAAGTTTTTTAAAAGGAAATGAGACTTTTTCTCGGGACTTCTAACCCGACGGGCTGTGACAAGGTCGCACCACCCGATCTGTTTGCAGCCATCTCTTACACAATACATATACGTAACAGTTTAGTTGTGTTTTAGTTGTGTGTATTGTGTCTCTTACCTCGTAAGTCCTGACTTTTTTATCATACATAGTTCTACAGACCGAGCCGAGAATTCAGATTTTTGTGATTTTGGAAATTACTTGAATAAATTTAGGTAAAGTTCGAAAAATTAAATTAAATTGAAAATGTTATACTCCACGAAGTACATTCGGCAGTTATTCTTACAGCTGATTTGTACTTTGTGAAGCACACGAAGATACGAGGTTAATAAAATTGGCGTTATGATTGTTCATGAGTGAGTTCGTACTCCCGACGATTAAAAATGATTATTGGTTTTAATACTAAAATAAATTGTAATTGGGTCTTTTAGAAAAAAGTGTACCTAACATACCCTCTTTTTTTTAAATTTTGGAAGAAATATGGTTTTTCCTACTCAGAATCAAGAGCACAATCGATCACGATCGTTTAAAAAAACGTCCCAAAAAAATAACAGTTTTGCGACGTTTTTTCATACTGAGGCGTGACAAAAATGACTCATAAAATTTTGTATGGAAAAACGGGGACATTTTTTTAAACGATCGGAATCGATTGTGCTCGATTCTGAGTAGGAAAAACCATATTTTTTCCGAAATTTCAAAAAAGAAAGGGTACACTTTTTTTTAAAACGCCCAATTAACTAAATAGTGGTGGCGGTAAAAAGCCGTGATGGCCTAGTGGTCTGATCAGAGTCTCTCAAGCAGAGGATCTTGGGCTCGAGCCCAGCCTAGCACCTTCGAGTTTATCGGAATTTATGTGATTTTACCACGACATTATAAATTGAATAAAGATATTTTGACTTTGACTTTGATGATGCAACAGTGGTGGTGCATCGCTCGAAGAACAGATAACCGTTTGAGGAGAAAGATCCTCAAGTGGCGAACAATCGAAAGACGAAGCGCTGGCAGGCCTCCCACTAGATGGACTTTTTTTTTTATTCCGAGCAAGTGGGTCTCCTGGTGGTAAGAGATCACCACCGCCCATAAACATCTGCAACACCAGTTGCCAACCAGAGGCCTAAGATGGGATACCTCAAGTGCCAGTAATTTCACCGGCTGTCTTACTCTCCACGCCGAAACAACAGTGCAAGCACTGCTGCTGCACGGCAGGATTAGCGAGCAAGATGGTGGTAGCAATCCGGGCGGACCTTGCACAAGGTCCTACCACCTGCAAGACCGTGGACCGTGGACCCTGGACTGACGGCATCCTAAGACTTATTAAGGGCGTAACTATTGCGATGTCAGTCCAAGAGTGTTGGCATCTGCAACTGGCGAGTTTTTAACCGACTTCAACAAAGAAGGAGGTTCTATGTTCCAATGTTTGTTTTTTTTTTTCATTGTAACGTTCTAAGGGGGAGCCATTTGTTCAACAGTCATCGACTTTCGGCTGATGATAATGACAATCGAAATGCTATGAAATCGGATTAATATTGTTGCTACGCTTTCTATCCGTCCGCCTGTCTGTTTATTACACAGGGAAGTATCTCAAGAACCACAATAGACAAACAGCTTTTCATTAACATCGCTGCTTGCCGAACTCATTTTTGTGGGTTGCTTTACATTACTTATTCCAGGACTTGTGTTTTCACTTGAATTATTCAACGAGTAATAATATTATTCGGTAGTTATATTATAACTCTTGTCTACTTGCAGTTAGAACCACACATTGAGCTAGCTTGACTCCGACGTTGTCAAAAATAAATAATCTTCTTCTCCCGATTTTAAAAAGTTTTGACAACAATAAATATTCTTAAGTCTTGTCGTGTAAAATTAAAAAAAATACAGACAGCTGTCACTGTCAAATTAGTATGGCATTTCGCGCCAAAGGGACAAACATTCGGGACATGATTTCACGCTACAGATGCGTTCGAGTAGCGTGAAATTTTCTAACAATTCAAAGAAGCGTTCAAAATTGGGTAGGTACCTATTGGATTTATGGTGCAGCTTGTTGACTGTTTGTGATGCGTATCTATAATAACAATACCTACTAAAGTTTTCCTAGATTTTGGTGTCTAGGTATTTTGAAATTGGAATATTTTGAAATGCATTCATGTCATTCTGCCATCTCCTTTTCGGTCTTCGTTTGCTCCAAATACAAAGCATTAATTAATGATTGATAAGACATGGCAACGCGCGCTTTTGCTTCAATCAAAAACATGAACAAATACGAGTTAAAACTCGCATTGGAGAGGTTCCGTACTTTTTTAGACAATACGAAAATTTTCTATGTTACAATATTGTTTCATGACAAACACACTCCTCAACTCTTCGCATGGACCTCGCTTTCTATTCTTCTCATTATTACATCTGTTCTATGTATGTAGGTATAATAAATAAATAATAAATATCATGAGACATTATATTGACCTAGTCCCAAACTAAGCAAAACTTGTGCTATGGAGTGTTTATAAGTGTATGGAGTGTTTATAAACACTTATACAGATACATACATACAGATGCAAGAAACATGCAAGAAGAGAGTTTATTTATTTTTAAATTGTTGCCATACACAACTTTTTTAAGACATTATCACATTAACAGAGTAGGTGGGAGTTGGGAGACACACTTTCTTAACATCCTCCACCACCAGAAAAAAATATAGGTATACATACTTTTTTTTTTATTAGCCTATTTGTGTGTCCCACTGCTGGGCAAAGGCCTCTCCTCTCTTGCTCCACTCCTGCCTATCAAAGGCGAGCTCCCGCCATTCCACATTATAGGCATCTAAGTCGTCCCTCCATCTCCTCTTCGGTCTGCCTCTATTACGGTATCCATACATACTTATGTTGATACATATTGTTATTTTTTTCAATCTCTTAATCAAAATCTTGTCTTAAGATATTATTAACTTTTTTTAATCAATGTTCCAATTTATAATCCTGGTATGTGATCCTTTTCGCAGTCAGATGTATTAGTAATAAGTGTGGCTACACAGACACAGAGGTTTTCTCATTTAATAATTGCGTGTGGGTAATCTACGTTTGGCTCTGCAAAACCCACCCAAGTCAACCGATTATACATGTTGTGTGAAATAGCAATGTTCCCTTGTTTAATTTCGTACATAAATAGGCTCATGTCATTTTAAAAATTGCTTTAGATCCTCTGCCACGGTACACCTACATAATCTCAACAAGTAGAAACTGTTTTGGCTTATGAATTAATTCTATCAACTGATTATTACTCTATTTATGTTATACCTATGTTTCCCATTGCAATTAAAAAAGAACTGAATGTGGGTTTGTTAGAGTTAGAGACGACAGAGACTTACTTACAGCATGTATTTTTGATACTTCCTCAAACTGTAACCAGACGAAGATTTAAGTGCTGTGAACCGATACCAAAGCAAAATTGCCAAAGCGTCTTCAAAGCAAATTTGAAGACGCGTGAATCTTTAAGATCTTTTTTTAAGGAAACAGATATCCTAACCCTGCCGTCGCTTTATGTTTTTGAAATAATCATGTATATTAGGAAAAACATATGTGATTTTCCCACTAACGTCGATAAGCCAAAGGCTACTAGAAACACAAGGGAAGCTTAAAGTTCCATCTTACAGACTGGCTAAAACCAAAAAGTCTTTTCTGGGAAATTGCATACGTTTTTATAATAAAATTCCAAAAAATATTATAAATGAAACGGATACAAAATTCAGATCTATTGTCAAGAAGACATTAATATCAAAGGCGTATTATAAAGTTAATGATTATATCATGGACAGGGATATTTGGAAATAATTCCGATCCGCATTAGCGATCCCTTCAAATAGCGAACCTACTGTGTTAAAAATAAAGCTGTGTTAAAAATAAAGTTGTGTTAAATACGTATATCATTTAATAATATTGTAAATCTGTTTTAAAAATATATATATATACCTCGTTGAGTTTCTTGCCGGATTCTTCTCAGCAGAGGTTTTTCCGAACCGGTGGTAGATTTTTTTGACATTCATAAGTGCTTGTTGTAGCCTAAATTGAATAAAGATATTTTGACTTTGACTTTGACTTTGACAAATTGTTAATTTAAAATTAACTATCAGAGCGTAATTAATTTTTGAAATATTTTCGAGCAGCAATGTAATGCGTACTATAATTTGATACGAGAGAGAAGCGTTCTGTGACAGCTGTCACGTCAACAAGTGCGACGTTTTGAATGAAAACAAAGAGGTATCACGTAGTAATACATTGCGTGCTAATTAATTTTGTAAGGAAAATAATAAGTCATTTTTTTTACTAAAACATAATAAAATGTGGTTATTAGGGCCTTCACTAACTAACCTTAAAGTTTGAGGTAGTATCAAAAATACACGCTGTATAACAGTTGAAAACAGCACTCTTTATTTGATGAAAACGTGATACATACTTAAACGCACAAAACGTTTACCAAAACGCCTACGTGCCACACTGAATTCGCAAATATACCAAATTCCACTGAAAACCAGTGTGAAAATCCAGACGTGACCGCCATTTTGCGCAGTGATGTCCATCTAACGTATATAACCGATAAATTACCGATTCATATCGAACTGCATCGTTCACACGCGATTTAACTTCGCCGCTTTTTCGAATTCGAAATTTAAAATTCTGAACGCGACAGCGTCTGGCTTTTATGCGTCTAGAAACTGCTTAGGAAACAGTTTGAATTCGACTTTATTTTGAGTGAGTAAAGTGTGATGTTGGTTTAATTTTCTTTGACGTTAAGGTTGCGATCACATTACCATTCTTTGGGTGCGTTCGATAACTGTCAATCGTCGCTGCGTCGGCCATAAGAAATAATATTTTGCGAAAGGGGATTCGATTTTATGTCGGTTTTCCGTGTAAATTTTACAAATTGAATATCAGTTTAAAGCGATACGAATCAGTTAAGTGGTTTATGTGCTTGTTTTTGGTATATTCAGTGACAGAGTGTTTTTATCAGTTATTTTATTAGACAAGCTTTTACGTCTGTGTACATTTTTCCTCGTAAACAAAACAATATACCTAACTGGTAATGTGTTACGCTGATCGAGACTTATGGTTTTCTGAATATTTAAATTGATTATAAGTAAATAATGCGTTCGTCAATTTTTTATATGACTTTACTTAGTTTTAATTTCGACTCAAATGGCCCAAAAAATAACTTCAACGTTTATACAGCGCTCCACTTGGGCTAGTAGAACCCTCAATCTCGCCCTATGACGTCATAATGCCGATATCGATGACGTCACATCCACACTGACAGTGGGCGGGGCGCTGACGCTGCCGCTCTTTATTGTCCATCGTCGCAGATTGCCTCGGACTCTGGATTGACGAAAAAATAAAAAAGTCCGTTGAATAAAAAAGTTTGAGGGTGGAATATTGAAATAGTGATGCGAAAATTATCGTTTTTTTGTATAGCAGGTCCAGAATCCAGAGCAGCGCTGCTTTTCGAAACAAGCTATTAAATAACCAAATCAGCTTATAAAAGTTGAAAAACTCCCGACATTGTCATTTTATAGTTCAATGTCTCAAACACGGCTAAACAGCTTTTTATTAAACATAGCTACGAACCACCGCAAATAAACTTCATCATAACCTTATTTACTTATTATTGTTAGCCTGTTCTATCCCACTGCTTAGCAAAGGTCTCCCCTGATACTTCCACTGCCCTCTGTCTTATACCTACACAGAGGCCAGACCTTCAAGAAGTAGTCCAGTTCATCCCACCATCGCCATCTAGGTCTGCCAGGTCGCCTTTTCGAGTTGGTGGGCGTCCGCTCTGTGGTTATCTTGGCCCACAACTCGTCCAGACACAAACATATCAGCAGCCCAGTCCCACTTCACCATAGACGCCGTTCGACCTCGATCAGTAGTCATGGATCATGGATCGCTACGCTTTCAGAACCTGATCCACAAGTTACTATCCTAACCTAAACTAAAATGAACTAAAACAATTTCTTTACTCATCCGCGACCTTACCTTACCAGACCTTACCAGATGTTAGACTTAGATATTAGACAGATGGTAGCATGGTGTACGGTTGTGTTGCTCTGAAGATGAGCTCTGGTTGAGTTCGAAACGCGTCAGTGTATTGTGGTGGTGGTGATAGATGGGTTTGTGTGATTTGTGTGTGTTCTTACATTGTGGAGGTGGAGGAACTGCATGAACACGCATATCTTGCATAAACTTAGCTATCATAAGGTCGCGGGTGAGCAAAGAAATACTTTTAGTTCATTAATATGGACCTCCGCAAAGTAACGCCTGATTCAATAAATTATCTGACCTAAAATCTCCTAGAAATTTGGCTAAAATTACAAATATCGTAATTTTTAATGGTACAATCGAATTAAAAACTATAACTATATTTACAATTCACCCAAATCGTGTCCCTGCGGAAGTGTCCATAACACTGACTGCATTTCCGCGCTGGATTGTGATCCCATCTTAATCTCCTTAAAGTCAGTAAAAAAAGCTTTACTAAAAAACCTTTCATTCGCTCGGACCCCAAAAACAAATTGTCACTTCGTCACCCTCTAAAACCAAAACGCTGACCGAGCCTCACCCGGCACTTCCACAATCCCGATCTCGTTTTACTGCAATTTAATCAGCCATTTAGTTTTATTAGCTTACTTTTATTTGGTTTTAATGGAGCTGCCTTAAAAAAAGATTTAGGGCAAACTGAAAAAAGTGGGCATTCATCGTAACGGTTCTATTCGCGCGATTTTTAAGAATGTTAGTTTCAGATTTTTTTGTCGTCATCATCACCATCATCCCAGCCTATGCATTACGTCCCACTGCTCGGCCTCTTCTCATGTTTTGTACCTTACTGTTTTTTGATCTAATTAGTGACAAATACATAATAAAAAATGTAATGGCTGTTTTTTTGCTTTAATAATTTAACATTCCATTATTTTTTCGCTCAATTCCAATCGGTAATTAATCTCAGTCATTATTTCTTACTTTAACTCTTTTTTTCTATCATTGGCGTGCTTTCTTGATTAGATATTAAATGCCTGCCTATGGGTTGTCTAAAATGTTCACCAATTGCCCACATCTCTCATTCGTGCTGCACTCACCGCTTTAAGGCAGTCTTCTTTTGTAAACAAATGTCCAGGCAATCCAGGCACTGGAAGTGGATCAAAGTCAATCAGCAAAATTTGATTAAATATAGACAGACACAGACACCCGATTAGGTAAAAGTAAATAAAAGGTTGTAGCTTGTTCAGTTTGACGAGCACAATCTGTTTTAATTATTTGCTCCTGTTATAGGGCCCACTCGGTATTATATTACAACAACTACTGTATACAAGTTCGTAATTAGGAAAATAGGTAGTAAAACTAAACTTGGTGTACATAAATGCTGTGTACAATTGTAATTGTGTTGTAGACATTCTTTTGTTATTCTTGTAAGCTCTAAGTTGTGGTGCTGTTTCATCATCATGCTATGCCACTACCAGATCGTTGTATTGTCACCAGATTTATATAAATATGCCAAATTTCAAGTCAATCCGACCACTGGAAGTGGGTCAAATTTAACTTGCAAGATTTGACCTGAACATACATTGCAAGTTAAATAAAAGCTTGTAATAAATAGATTCTCTTCTCTTCCTCAGGCAATGATTCGGAGCCCGACCAAGAAGACTCCTCCGATCGGCGTGAGAGCAAAGCGCGGCGCCGGCGCACCGCCTTCACCTCTGAACAGTTGCTCGAACTGGAGAGGGAGTTCCACGCCAAGAAGTACTTGAGTCTGACGGAAAGGTCTCAGATTGCTGCTGCTCTTAAACTTAGCGAAGTTCAGGTAAAGAAATATCAATTGGACATTGACTTGACAGTTTTTACTACTAGTTTCCAGTTACCCCCCTTATTGGGTGTTCTCGCTGTGCCTTCGAGAACATCTGGCAGAAAGATTGCTGCCACTCTTAAACTAAGTGAAGTGTTCAGGTAAATAAATATCAGTTGGACATTGATTTGACTTGACAGTCTTTACTACTAGTTCCCATTGACCCCTGTTATTGGGTGTTCTTCTTATGCCTTCGAGAACATCTGACAGAAAGATTGCTGCCGCTCTTAAACTAAGTGGAGTTCAGGTAAATAAATATAATAAATTTGGACATTCAAACTTGATAGGCTTTAAAACCAGTTCCCAGTGACCCCCGTTATTGGATGTTCTTCCTATGTCTAAGATTATCTGACTGAAAGATTGCTGCCGTTCTTAAACTAAAGGAAGTTTAAGTAAATAAATATTTATTTGTACATTCAAACTTGACAGTCTTTACAAATAATTCCCAGAAGTCTCCGTCAAAAGGTGTTACGGTACGTTGCCGTCGATAATCGATAAATTCATAGCCACGAGACGCTAACCCGCAATGTAAAGAAACTAACGAGATGGGACATTTCTCGCACTTTCTAAATTAATTTTTTGGTCAGAAACATCTTAAATAAAGTGAAATCTAGGTTATAAAGTAATTTAACTCTCTGTATACCTACTTCTTAGATACCTCCTATAGAAGGTGCGCGTCCTGTGTTTTTTACCGTGAAACAACAGAAATGTTTTACTTAGTTATTAAACCAAAACTCTTGTTACAGGTAAAAATATGGTTTCAAAATCGTCGTGCCAAATGGAAACGTGTGAAAGCCGGCCTCGCATCCGGCAGCCATTCCGGCGGAAAAAACGGATCCGGCACCAAAATAGTCGTCCCTATACCCGTCCACGTCAACCGTTTTGCCGTACGCACGCAACACCATCAAATGGAGAAACAAAACCAGTTCAGACTAGATAGGAACCAACCATGTTCTCTGTTACAATCCCAGACGTCGGCATTTTCTAAAAATTCCGAATCATTAAACTTGAGTCCTTTTTTGAACGCATCCAAAAGTGAATCGGTAATCGGTAATTTGAACGCTAGGCCTATGTTTGACGCTAGTATGTCCGCGAGGTTGGCATCATTGAGTCAAGCAGCCAGTTTGAGGTTTGGAGGGAATCAAAATGGCCGACCGAGTTAATTTTTAATTTGTTTTTATTTGCAATAATGGTGGTTTGTAATGATGCGCCGTTAAGAGCGTTCTAAATCTGCAATTTACGAAATTTTCGGACTTGACTTTCATATTTATGTTAACAGCTCACGAAAAAATATATCTCCTTTGTTAATATGATTAAAAATAATATTGTTTTCGCTTCTCACGCTCGTAAAGTTCGTATTTATGCTGTCTCTAGGCGACATAAAATGACTTTTTGTGCTCTAGTGCATAAAGTAAAATCTTCGTCTAAGACCAAGGCAATTAGGTGTAAACATCCACAAACAAAGCAGTCTCAACATATAGTTTTTTAATCATTTATAATTTATATAAAACTGAAAATCAATCAATTCAATCAAAATAGATCAATAAAACTAAAAAAATATAATTATAATATAATGATGCATGAACAATAAAAGGTACATAGTAAGTGAACAATTGTTTCCACTGTTGATATTTCATTCCCTCGCCATCGAAGTGAAAAGCGGAGTGTAAAACTCGAGCATTAAACCCATTTTCCCATTGACGTATCTGAACGTCTCGGGTAGAATGGCTCGTTTTTTGCTCTTGTTGTACAATCTACTATTATTGTACAGGTAATATTTTTCAAGCGAGTTAAGGCTTCGTTTCTACCAGAGATGTGCAAGGATGCGTTACGAGAAATGTATTTGTCACGAATCAATATAACTTATACTATCCTCGCCCCGCTCAGCTGTTTCCACTAGAGCTATGCTGAGCGAGGATAGGTAAATGAAGCGTTTCTATTGGTTCATGACAAACACATTTCTCGCAACGTAACGCATCCTAGCACATCTTATGAGGACCAAAACATGCTCGTGCATGTTTTTGCGCAAGTAGCTCATGTTGTATGATGTTAAAAAGATGCCAGCTACTTGAAAAAGCAATCAAGCTATAAGCACAAGTAACGCAAATCTTAAGGTCATTTAATACCTTGCGTAGGGTATCTTACCTACGGGAAGTCACAATAGAGAAATCTCTCAAAAAATAAACGAAATGGATTAAGGTAGAGTCATTCACGATGACGCGTGCCGTGATTCTTATTACAATGTCATTAATATCTAATTTTGACAAAATCACGCGTCTTCGTGGATGGCACTAGGTATATACCTATTGTTAACTTTGAATAAAGTTTGATTTAGGTACAGTAACATACTTCAAGCATACATGGTGTTCCAATTTCAATACTCAATCCAGTTTTACTTAATCGAAACTACCGCTTGTAATTATTATTCGCAAAAGAACCGACCATATAGTTAAACCCACTTATGATTGGTCGGATGTATTTTTTAGTCACATTTGATTAAATATTTCGTAGTAGTTCATCTCTAAATTTGTACCCTGTT
The DNA here is from genome assembly GCF_025370935.1 of Choristoneura fumiferana. NCBI lineage: Eukaryota > Metazoa > Arthropoda > Insecta > Lepidoptera > Tortricidae > Choristoneura > Choristoneura fumiferana. The sequence goes on along the minus strand of NC_133498.1, from coordinate 359,464 downwards.
TTGATTTTGACTTTTGCTTTATATAATACGCTGAAAACGGTACATTGTAATGGAATTATGAAATATTAACTAAACTATTACCAGTAAAAATACAGGACACCGTTATTGTACATATATACTTAGTCATAAAATGTAAATTGTATATTATTTATAAGTTCTGCCTACATATTGTAACGAAAAGTAATAATTAGATAATAAAGAACGTGTGATAAAACTTTATTTTGTAGTTTTTTTTTTCATTGTTCCTGATAAATGCAGGTGCAGGTGGGTGCAGGTGGTAGGACCTTGTGCAAGGTCCGCCTGGATTGCTACCACCGTCTTGCTCGCTAATCCTGCCGTGAAGCAGCAGTGCTGACACTGTTGTGTTTCGGCGTGGAGAGTAAGACAGCCGGTGAAATTACTGGCACTTGAGGTATCCCATTTTACACCTCTAGATTGGCAACGCATCTGCAATACCCCTGGTGTTGCAGATGTTTATGGGCGGTGGTGATCTCTTACCATCAGGAGATCCACTTGCTCGTTTGCCATCCAGTCGAATAAAAAAAACAAAAGACGTTGCAAAAAAATATTCTGAAAATTTCATTACTTGTTTGTATCTACTTAGTTCAGACTAAAGAAGAGATTCCCTTTAAGAAATAGCTTGCCTACACATGTACACCTTTACACCTGTGTTTCGGGATACTATACATAAAAAAAGAAATTAAGAGCGTGATACAAAATTATTATTAGAGTTTCTACTTTTAATAAGTGTTTTGTGTGTATTTTATTTGAGACGTCTATACATTGAGTTTATTTATAATTAAATTTGAAGGAATACTCAGAATTTGTTTCATGCAATAGGTAAGAGTATATTCCCCAGCAATAACATAGCTACAAATAATAATATTGTATCACGTTTATAATTTATAATATAATCAATATAACTATTGAGGCAATATCCTAATAAAAGCACAGAATAAGTTATATAAAAGTAAAATTATGTAAATAAATAAATAAAACAAATAGAAAGCTACCCCTAACATAGCACAGGCAATTAATGAGGGAAAATGCAAAGATTTTGTGCTAGACTGAAGTTACGGGCAACAGTAAAGTAGATATAAAAAAATAAAGAAACCACAAAACCGCATTTTTAACCTCGTAAGACCCACGCAAAATTTTTACTATCATAATTTGAAACATAAATATCAGTTCGGTAAAGAAATTTGCAGGACGCGTTCAAAATTTTATAAGTACGCTGGGCCTTAGTAATGCTATCTTGGATTGAAACCAAGTCTCACACTCACCCTGTATTTCTACCGTTTAGTGGGCGTGCCATGCACATTTATTCTTCATCAAACAAACCCACATCAATGCATATTCAACCTTAGCGCCAAGCAATACGACTCGAATCCGAAAACCTAACTCCTACGAGACGAGCAATTTCAATTTTGGAATCTTCGTCCGCCATTTTATGGTCTAGTTTTAGTTATCTGTGGTTCATGTTTAATTTTATTAGCATTTTGAATCTTAATCCGAATGTAATAAAGTTGTTTTTTTATTGTGGTTGCAATGTTTTTGTATGAAAAAGTGCAGCTATAATGTCAAAAGCACAAACTATTAGTACAATTGCTCTCTGACGTTTCATACAATTGGCAATGAAAGATGGCCAGTATTATCGGATTTGTATGGATTAGTATGAGGGTGAGGTTGGGTAATTGAGTAAATGTTGACGGGAAGCGCTAATGGGTTCGAGTCCCATTTGCACTGAATTTTATACAGATTAGTCTCGTTGTGGTTTAATGCGACAGGATTTATGTCATTGTCGTTGTATTAGGCTGCGTTTATACCAAAATATGCGAGGAATTTGTTTTTCATGAAACAATAGAAACGCTTCATTTACCTCTCCTCGCACAGCACATCTCTGGTGGAAACAGCTGAGCGAGGCGAGGTAAATGAGTCGTTTCTATTGGTTCATGAAAAACACATTCCTCACACATCTCTGGTGGAAACGGAGCCTAATGGTAAGCCCTTTATAAAAAAAGTAGTTTTTCGTTTAAAAACCAGAAAAAGAGACCAGCTTTTTTTTTTCAAAAAAGGTGATAAGAAAGATATGGCCAGCTATAGACCAGTAACGGTACCTTCCGTTTTTTCTAAAGTATTTGAAAAAGTTATCTATGAGTGCTTATACAATTATTTTGAAGTTAATAACCTCTTCGCACAGGAGCAGAAAGGATTTCGCAAGGAAAAAACAATAAATATGGCAATTTTTGATCTAATGCAAACAATCCTTACAAATGTTGATAAGCGAGTTCCTGTGTCGGCTCTATTTATGGACATGACAAAAGCATTCGATTTTGTAGATCATGACATACTTTTAGACAAATTGTACATATACGGTGTAAGAGGTAATGTACATACGTTAATAAAATCGTATTTAAGCAATCGTAAACAAATAACACAAATAAGTAAATTTTGCATTAAAACTAAATCTGAGGTAGTTTATTCATCGAAAATTAGTCAAACTCAACATGGCGTACCGCAGGGAAGTGTTCTGGGTCCTCTGTTGTTTATTATTTATATCAATGATTTACCACGGGCAATTGAGTTTCCTATGGTTCTATTTGCTGATGATAGTACCGTTATTTTTAGTGGTAAAGATTTGGATAATAAAATAAATAGTACATTAGAAATTATAATTAATTGGCTAATAAGCAATAATCTAAAAATTAATGTAGAAAAAACCAAAATCATGACATTTAATCAGAGAATAAATAATACACAAAGTCTACACGTAGCTTATAAAGGGCAAAAAATAAATGAAATAGACATTACACGATTTTTAGGATTAAATTTGGATAATAAATTGACATGGAGGAATCAAATTGATATTTTATGTAAAAAATTGAATCAATTTTCATATGTTCTATATAATTTAAGAAAAGTAGTGAATGAAAATGTAGTCTTAACAGCTTACCATGCCTACGTTTCTTCAGCACTGAGATATGCTATCATATTCTGGGCAAATGCAACTGATAGAGAAATGGCATTCATAGCACAGAAAAGGTGTATTAGAGCCATGTGTGGCCTTCACCATATTGACTCTTGTAAACCCCATTTTCAATCATTGCGCATACTGACTCTGCCTTGCTTATATATATACGAAGTGGTAATTTTTGTGAAATGCAACTGGCATCTATTTAAAAGTTTTAAAAGTACAAGACTTGGAAACAAATTGAGAGCGATGCCTCATAGCACTGCTCTATTTCGGAAAAGTTTATTGGGAATGGCCCCTTATATTTATAATAAGATACCGGAGGACATAACAAATATAGAGAATATCAATAAATTCAAAAAAACTTTATGTAATTTTTTAGTAACAAAAGCTTATTATTCCATAAATGAATTTCTAACAGATTGCAATAACTCGTATTAAGTATCTATGATGAGAATTATTATGTGATGCGTGTGAATGCATCACGACCTGTTTGTATGCCTAACGGCGCAACATAGTGATACTTCAAGTAGCTTTAAGATCTTTTGTACCAACCTATGTTGAACGAATAAATGAATTATTATTATTATTATTATTATTTAGCGCTGGGAATCGAACCCAGGTCCTCAGCATTCCGTGCTGCGTGCTATACCTCTACACCACCACTGGACAGGAGTACAGACACAAATTTCTCCTATTCACCACATATCTCAGCTGGTTTGTTTTCTTATTTAGTCACTTAAGCACTATATAGGTACACAATTTACGCAATTTAGTGACTAAATAAGAAAACAAACAAGCTGAGATATGTGGTGCATAGGAGAAATTCTTAGGAAATTAGGAGAATATTTTTTTCTTTCTTTCTTTCTAAATTTGTGTCTGTACTCCTGTCCAGTGGTGGTGTAGAGGTATAGCACGCAGCACGGAATGCTGAGGACCTGGGTTCGATTCCCAGCGCTGGTCTTATTTTTCTGGTTTTTCTGTGCATCTATATTTCAGTTTGTATTTTCGATATAGGTTTTACGGGATGACCGTAAAAGTAACAAAAATTTCGAATTGAAATAAAAAATACAAAAAGATTCCAAAAAACAATCTAAATATTATTGTCAAAACGTCAATTTCCACTTTTTTTAAAGAAAGGCATGTTGTATAGTCTGTGGTTGATATGCGTGTCGTTATAAAAAGAAGTTGTTCAGATTAATAAATTCATTTCGGATCTGCCATTTAAAAAATATTCGTCTGATCAAATAATTTACTATTTTAGAACCTAAATTAGAATATTCTTGAGAAGGACAGTGTCCAAAGAGTAGAGACACGTTTATAACGTAATGAAAATGAAGACCCAAGTACAATGGAAATTGGAATTAAAATTTAATTTCTCACGACCACCCGCCTTTTCTTTGACTTTTTACACACATTACCGATATTATTTGCAACAATTAACTTCCATACACGCATACAATCAAAACCAAAAATAACAATGCAGTTACAATTTACCGACGTAAAGTTACCAAGTCCTTAAAGCCTTTGCAAGAGGGTGGTTGTTGCTTTATAGTTGTGAAAGTAGCTGTGTATAGTCTACAGTGTATAGTGTACAGTCACACCCATTTTGGACAAATGGTTTGTCGCATAGACACGCCCATGGATTAGGAACGATTATTTGCGCATCTGGCGCGGATACGTGTTTAAAAAAGTGGGTTATGAGTTTAACCTATAACGGCAATATTATAACCTTATACTCGGTTTGGATAGGTATTTAACTAAATGCCTAAATATAAACAAAACCACGTCGATTGGTGTCTTAAATATTGAAATTCCCCAATCAAACTATCTAAACATTTACATTTCTGTATTGAAATACACTAGTCTATTTTGTATTGCAATGATGGATTAGTAAGTAAAATGTTTAAAATCCTTGAATGTATCAAATCTGGCAGCTGAAGTTTGTTTACATTTTGTCAAATACCTATAAATCAAGTATAGATTATTGCAGACTGCACAAAATAAATTTAAAGTGTGTATTTAAAAAAACAATAGAGAATACGCAAGCATTTTATTTTTGTTCAAATATAAATCTTTATTGTTTGGCAAACAGTTTTTTTTAAGCAGACATACTTAAGCCGCGTTCACATTGTGTCGTGACGCATCAGAACGGTATCGGTATCATCAATATGGTTGCGTTCACATTTACCTGATGCAGTGTGTTGTGACGGCTTGTGTTGTGTCGCATCAAAGCTATAGAGAGAGAGAGAGAGAGAGAGCATCATAACACAACACGACAGCTAAATGAGAATGCGGCTTGAGGCTTGTGTTTGACCACAATCACGCGTGATAGTAAGCCAAGATAGGACTAAGATGGATTGAGTAAGAATTTGTCAAATATCCTTACTAAAAAAATTAAGATATGAACGATTTAAATTGTCAATTAGACAGAGGTCCGTCATGTTTTCGAATTGAACCAGCGTTCATCATCAGAGCAACAAAGCCGTGCACCATGCTACGATGTTTTATTAGTTATTAAATTAAACAATTAAACAAGTTTATCAAATCGAAGAACACCACATCAACAATCAAGGCAACGTCCCTTCTGCCGGTTTTTTTCTGCCCGCCCGTTACAGTGACAGCTCGCTCGTGACAGCCGACAGCCGAGCTGGTGTTGCCACCGGGATTAATGTACACGATCATAGATACAAATTATAGAATAATTAACAGATGTTAGACTAATTAGCCACAACAACCCTTTTTTGTCATTGTAAATCTCCACATCTAAAATCTGGTAGCATGATGAACGTTTGTGTTGCTGAGGATGAACTCTGGTTGAGTTCGAAACGCGTCGTGTAGCATGTTGATGGTGATAGTTGGGTTTGTGTGGTGTGTAAGTGTTCTGACAGTGTTAAGGTGTGGAGGAACTGCATGAACACATTTGTTGCATATTTGTAGCTATCATAAGGTCGCGGGTGAGCAAAGTAATTGTTTTTAGTTCATTGATATGGACCTCCGGAAAGTCTTCTCTTTCAATGAATTACCTAAACCTTTACTCTGCTAAATTGTGTGTATATTTTTTCTACAATAACAAAGTTAATCTCTCAACAAAACGTCAATCGATCACAATAACAGTTCACCCGTCAAATTAGCACTACAAATGGCGTCAATTAAAAAAAAACGTACCATAGAGACTGCCCCGCCTCCCTAGGTTGGCACACCCGGCGTTTTGGGCGCGAGTCGCCTTTTGTCTATGCATTTCAAAGAACATCAGCAGGGCTACTACGAAACTCGAAACTCGAAGTGCGTGTCGTGCCGTCCCTCTGACACTTATACTGTTTAATACGAGAGCGAGAGGGACGGTACGATACGAACTTAGAGTTTCGAGTTTCGTAGTAGCCCTGCTGGATGGGATTTAGCTGACTTGACTCAATCATCATTAATTTATTGAATCAGGCGTTACTTTGCAGAGGTCCATATCAATGTACTAACTAAGACAATTACTTTGCTCACCCGCGACCTTATAATAAAGCTACGGTTATACAAGAAACGTTTGTTCATGCAGTTTCTCCACCTCCACACTGTTTAAGAACGCTCACAAACCCATCTATCGCTATCACTACACTGACGCGTTTCGAACTCAACCAGAGTTCATCTTCAGAGCAACACAGTCAGTGTAATGAGGAATGAGGTGGTGGTGATAAATGGGTTTGTGTAATTTGTCCAAAACCGGTTTTGGATGCCCACTCGCAGGGTTATTTGTTTTTTTTTCTGTTTTCCATATCTATGTATTAAACTAGCTATTTTCTTATGAAATAAAAAAATTACGACTGCAAAAGTATACTTAACGGGTATCAGAAAATTACAATTATAAAGCCTAGTTTAGACCCGCAAGATAAATTGTACAACATAAAAGTTACATTACATTGCTCGCAATAGGTACGGTAAAGCTAAAAATGTAGAGTTTTTGATTGAGCGCCGTAATGTAGCAATTTGCACGATTCTTCTTGCAAATCTAAAGTAGGGTTTACAATACTAAATACAAATGCACATCAAGGGGCATATTATTAAGCATGCCACAATTTAGCGAATCTAAGCTCATACTGCAGTAAGTAGCTTGTCAGTCAGCTAGGGTGCTATGAATTGTGATATACCCCTGTAGTGATGTGAAATTAAATCGATAAACGTGGATAAGTTGTCGATAAAAATTGATGGCTTAAGGTTGCTATACGCATAAGCTGCAGGGCTACTACGAAACTCGAAGTTCGTGTAGTGTGGTCCCTCTCGCTCTCGTATTAATAGTTTAAGCGTCAGAGGGACCGCACGACACGAACTTCGAGTTTCGAGTTTCGTAGTAGCCCTGCTGGACCGTATAAATCGGCGTAGTGCTGCTGCTTAAGTAGATATGTGTGCATAGGAGAAATTTGTGTCTAGACTCCTGTCCAGCGGTGGTGTGGGGGCATAGAATGCTGAGAACCTGGGTTCGATTCCAGCGCTGGTCTCTTTTTCTAGTTTTTCTGTGCATCGTTTCAGATGAGAATGTGAAGTCAACATTATTTTCAAAGTGAATGTTCATGCATTGAAGAAGAAAAAACTGAAAATAACCTTAACATAAGTAATATTGAATCAGACGTCACTTCGCGGAGGTCCATATCAATATTACGATAGTATTACGTCTAGATATCACTTGTATGCGGACGACTTGCAGGTCTACTTGTCTTTCAGACCATCTGAAACTAAGGAGTCAGTCCAATTGATCAACGAGGACCTGAGTTCGATTCTTGAGTGGTCTACTGCGAGCTCTCTTGTCCTGAATCCTTAAAGTCCAAATATTTGATTATGGGCTCCCGTAAGCAAATGATAAGGTAAAAGCTTACGATCCCGAAATAACTATCCTCGGTGACTCGGTGGAGCAGTGCAGGAGGCTCGCAATTTGGGCATTCTTATGGACTCGAGTCTGAAATTTGAAAAGCACGTCGGAGATGTAGTTCGTAGTTGTTTTTACCGGCTGCGTTTACTTTACAGGATTCGAAAGTATTTGAGTATAGATCTTCGTATACGTCTTTGTGAGGCTTTAATTCTTTCCAAATTGAACTATTGTTTAACTTCCTTTGGCTCTTGTTTGTTAAAGAAAACTCATAAGCTTTGCAACGAGTTCAAAATGCCTGTGTGAGATACTGCTTTCCTGTTCCTCCACGTTCCCATATTACTCCATTTTTAAACAACGCAGGCATGCTAAGTGTGTCGCATCGTAGGGAACTGTTGTTTGCTGCTTTGCTTTTCGATGTTGTGAGGACTGGTGCACCTGAGTATCTCCACGAAAAGCTGAAATGGTCGTCGATGGCAGCTAGATACCGAACGAACAGAGCCTGTGTACTCTGCCCGTACAGACACAGGACAGCTGCATTTCGGGGAAGTTTTAGGTATCTGGCCTCGAAGTGTTGGAATAACATCCCTCCTCCTATTCGAGGAGTTCGTTCAAGGCAGATGTTTAAGCAAAGGTTTAAAACATATTTATTGGATTGCCAGAAGCTTCAGGTCAATGCTTAGTACTACCCGGTATCGTCGGTTCTATTTGACAACCAGGCTGCGAAAATCTTTGTCTTTGTTTTTGCTTGTATTAGGTACCTATATTCAAAGAATGTCTGTTATGTTTGTTTGTTATTTGAACCTTAAATTATACATTATTATAGTAACTTTGAGTAAAAATTGTGTGTGACTGAGTGCGTCAACTCCTACTGGTTCCGGCAGAATATCAGCGCTGTGACAGCAATGTCGCAGCACATGCTGAGTCGGCGCCTTTTCGCGGCTGTGCCGTGACAACTTAATTTAAATATGTAACAATCTGAATCGTTTGTTTATGTACAATTGTCATGGCATGTTTGTGAATAAAGTTTTTTATCTATCTATCTATCTATCTATGTTCATGCAGCTCCACCACCTCCACACTGTAAGAATACACACAAATCACACAAACCCATCTATCACCACCACCACACTACACTGACGCGTTTTTCATTTAACCAGAGCTCATTTTCAAAGCAACACAATCGTACGCCATGCTACCAGATGTTAGACCTGGTCCAACATCTGGTAGCATACGGAATGACTACACTGACGCGTTTCGAACTCAACCAGAGGTCATTTTTGGACCAGCAACCGCTCACCATGTTAACCACATGCTACTAACATGTGGTAGCATTGTGAACGGTTGTAAAATGTAATTTTTTTTAGTGCAATAACTTTTACCCTAGCAAAACTGAAGCTATCGACAAAATCATCGATACTTCCAGCAATGGACTATCACATCCCTACTTCTCCGCGTCAAAATCCAACATGACTCGCATTAGCATCGCAAATGTGACACGAAAATAGATTTAAAACGACACGCTCGCGTTCTGGGGTTTCCGGGGGTTCGGGGGTTGGGGTTGCTTATTTGTTTATTGATTATGTTAATTTTTTTATACTTTGAAAGTATTTTTTACTTTGTTTTTACAGCCAAGTAAGGGATATGATTTTATAGCAGTAATTTTGGTATGTAACAGCACACACAATCAACGGCTGAAAATCTTATTTTTACCCGACTGCTCGAAAGAGCTGTATGTATGTAAGTACATGTGGGTATGTATGTCCATTTCTTTCTCATTTGGGTATGTATGTTCCATGCCTGTTTAGGCTTGGATTCGTCATAAGTCATAAAAATTCCTTGACGTCGCTTTGTAATTTATATTGACATTGTTTCCTCAATTAATGTATTTTTTCTCATGTACATTTTTTTTGTTGTTTTTGTAATTAATGTGTGAGTGTTTTGGTTTCGTACTGTAAGCTTGCATGTGTTTTATTCAATAAATAAATAAATAAATAATAAATAAATAACTGTCGGAGGACATAGGGTATTATCATATTTCAATATGGCGTCTGCGAAAAAAATATGGCGGAGCAATATAAAAAAAATACTTTGTATTGTAACAATATGGATGTAAAGCTAATAATAATTAGCCCATTCTAAATATATATGATATTAAAATAAATCATTTAAATGAAAAAAAAACCAACTGCCTTAAAAACTAAAAGGAAGAAAATAAGTCTAGTGGTCTAGAACTCTGTAAGTAGCTAATCTAAAGTTCAACAGTCGGGACTCATTCAAATCGTGACGAGCTCAAAAATTAATGGTAACGGGTCCCGACTGTTGAACTTTAAATTAGCTACTTAACAGAGTTCTAGACCACTAGACTTATTTTCTTCCTTTTAGTTTTTAGGCAGTCGGGTTTTAATGTTTATTTGGGTACAAACGGTACAATATAGCTGATTACAAATGAAAACTTAGCTAATACACCAACCAGTAAAGTTACCACAGGTTAATATTACATATTACTAACCTTAGGAATAAAGTAATAACTAAGTAAAGTAATAATTTAAGAATATGACATTAGGTACTTTAAAAGACTATGGATAGGTACCTATATAGGCAGAAAACTAACATGAACATGCTAATGTGTAACATATATAATAACTAAGTATATCAACTTCAGAAAAACTGGAATTATACATTTTGCAAACTCTATTAACAAAAGAATTTCTAACATATTTAGGACGTATAAGGGGCACATGAAACAGATTATTAACATGCCGAGTATTGGGGCGAGGTACTCTATAACTCAACTTATTAAGAAGGTATGGGGGGTATGGGGTTTCTTTTATATCTGACTATGTCAACGACCAATCTAAAATGCCCTAACACTATGATTACTTTGCTTAAAAGCAGGGCTTTCATCTGATACGTACATAGAAATTGGTACGGAACGTTACAATACAATGCAATATACAAATTTTCTTTACGATTTTCGTATCGAGTACCACATCAGTACAATAACTTAACACAATTACAAATTCAAAATGCAGGGCAGACGATAGGCGGTTCACTTAATAGCGATCTCTTCCAGACAACCATTCCCCTCGGTGCGCGAGCCCGACTCATAACTTCTTGGCTTAGTATTTTTAACCGACTTCAAAAAAAGGAGGTTTTCAATTCGGTTGTACTTTTTTACGAGCTTTTATTTAGTTTCACCTGTTCCGTTGTCTGTCTGTAATCAAATCTTGCAAGTTAAATTTGACCAACTTCCAGTAGTGAGATTGACTTGAAATTTGGAATACTTATGTAAATCGCGCGACAATACAATAATCTAGTACTTAGTGACATCCTGGTAGTCCGGCCAGGATCGTCTCCGCAGGACGGAACTCTTCAACGGTTAATGGCATCGACTTGAAATTTGGTATGCAAATGTAACTTGGCTGGCAATGCAAGTACAGTCAACAAAAAGTACAGTCAGCAAAAAAAGTTTGTATTAAAAAAATACTGTAGGTAAACACCTTTTCAGCTCGCCCTAGAATTTTCCTAATGATAGTTCCAACACGTAGCGGCTAATCTCAAGTCGAACTAAAACAATGGTCTCTTAAAAAATCGTGTCTGTAGTTCTATTTACGTCCGGGGAATAACCGATCGGACATTAGATAAGTAGGTACCCTCGATACCGGCTGCCATACAAAACAATGCGTCAGTTTGACAAAATAATTGATTGAATCAGGCGTTACTTTGCGAAGGTCCATATCAATGAAATAAAGTAATTACTTTGCTCACTCGCGATCTCATGATACTATATCGTTTATGCAAGAAATGTGCGTTCATGCAGTTCCTCCACCTCCACACCGTAAGAACACACACAAAACACACAAACTCATCTATCACCAACACCACACTACACTAACGCGTTTCGCCCTCAACCAGAGCGCATCTTCAAAGGAACACAACCGTTCAGATGTTAGACCTGCCCCCTGTACCACAAAAGTTACAAGTGCTACAATTCGACAAAATTGTAACATTTTACTATGGGAAACTTGACAATTTTGTCGAATTGTAGCACTTGTAACTTTTGTGGTACAGGGGGCTGGTCCAAACGGATCTGGGCGAAACGCGTCAGCGAATAAAGTAATAAGAGTAATCGTTTATAGTTTATTGATATATATATGTATTCACCTCCGCAAAGTAACGCCTAATTCCATCAATTAAGTAAAATACGCAAACGGTGCAAAATCGCAGTGACGTAAAGTGCCGTAAACGTCAGGACTTTACCGTATACTCTCCATCAAAAGCCGTGACGTTTACGGCGTGTCACTGCGATTCCGCACCGTCAACGTATTTTGAGCAGCGGTGTGGAGGGCATGCGATAAAATCGTGACGCTTACGGCACGTCACTGCGATTCCGCACCGTCACCGTTTTTAAGCAGCGGCGGTGACCGCTCCTTAATTAAAAAATGTGACAACGAAGGATGTTTTTCTAGATTTTGTTTTATCTAAAACAGAACAACAATCAGTAAATCCCTGAATTTTTTTAGCCATTTTCTATGTCCCACTGTTGGGCAAAGGCCTCTCCTTCATATTTCCAACTTCCCCTGTCGGCAGCTAATAATAAAAAAAAGTTTTATATAATTTGTATAGCTGCCGCTATCGAGAACATACCAATTCCAAAATAATAAAGTCAGAATGTCACAACTCTATTGTCTACGTCAGGCGCCATGTTTTTTTGTGACGTAAAAACGTCATTGTCTCGTTTTTAAGGTAAATCCGGCGGAATTGAAGTTTTTTGGAGGATTATGAATGGTGGCGCCATTAGGTGTGACCAGAATTAAACATTTAGGTGAAATATGGAATTTATCATTGATATATTTACCTTGGACAACAAAACCTGGAGAAAAAGAGAAAGGAAGAAGAAATCAAGCACGGAATTTGTATTGAGTGGGGAGCTTTTAGGGACAGTGATTATTTAAGCATAATTTTAGCTTTGTCTAGGACTTGATCAAGAGAACTCAGGCACTGTTCACTGTTCCAGTGTGGTTCCAGTAGTGATACATTGCGGGGTCACAATCCAAAGGAGTTACACAAGATCGATCGAGCACCGCAGTGTTATGCTACTGGAACGGTTTTAATGGAATAATGTGAACAGCTTAGGGCCTCATGGATATTTGGAAGATCCCTTGGACTGGGACTGGAGACCCGGTGCTGGCAGCCCAACCGCCCCACTGTTAGTCCGCCACTGCTGGCAGGACACATTGATCGAAGACCCTACGCTTCAGATTTTTTTATATAAGAGGGGGAAAACGAGCAATGCGGATCACCTGGGTAGGAAACAATCACCGCCGCCCATGGACACCTAACAACACGAGGGGTATCACGGTGCGTTGCTGGGCCTTTGAGAGACTGATAGACTCGTTTTTTAAAGATCTCTAAGTTGTACCGCTCCGGAAATACTGTCCCAGGAAGCTGGTTCCATACTTGAGTTGTGCGTGGAAAAAAGTCTCGCTCAAAGCGGACGGTGCTAGATTGCCAATCATCAAGGTGGTGAGGATGAAATGAGTGACGCTGCGCGCGAAGTACGGTAGGTTCAGCAGGGCTACTACGAAACTCGAAACTCGAAGTTCGTGTCGTGCGGTCCCTCTCGCTCTCGTATTAAATAGTGGAAGTGTCAGAGGGACCGCACGACACGAACTTCGAGTTTCGAGTTTCGTAGTAGCTAGCCAGATTTAGCTTCCTATCTTTTCGCCTGTTCTATTCTGCCGCGGATTGGCAAGCGCAACGTAGGACTTTCACCAACAAGACGGACGGCTGACCCGCAGGGCTACTACGAAACTCGAAACTCGAAGTTCGTGTCATGCGGTCCCTCTGACACTTATACTATTTAATACGAGAGCGAGAGGGACGGTACGATACGAACTTCGAGTTTCGAGTTTCGTAGTAGCCCAGTGGTTAAAGTCGCGGGTTCACGGTGGATGCAACAGGGCTACTATATGCTGAGCCGGGACCTTTTTATAGCGGCAACACTTCTTATTGTTATATTTACTAATTATACAATACAATACAATACAATAACTCTTTATTGCACACCAATACAGTAAACAGTACAGAGAAAACAAGTATATACATAGAGATTTTCTAAGGTAATTATGTATTTGTTTTGTAAGGTAATTATGTGGTATTATGTAGGTAAGGTAATTATGTGTCATTGCTGTTATAAATAAATTATTTTCTTTCTTTCTTTCTTTCTTACTACGAAACTCGAAGTTCGTGTCATGCGGTCCCTCTGACACTTATACTATTTAATACGAGAGTGAGAGGGACGGTACGATACGAACTTCGAGATTCGAGTTTCGTGAGTAGCCCGCTGGTTAAAGTCGCGGGTTCACGGTGGATGCAGCAGGGCTACTACGAAACTCGAAACTCGAAGTTCGTGTCATGCGGTCCCTCTGACACTTATACTATTTAATACGAGAGCGAGAGGGACGGTACGATACGAACTTCGAGTTTCGAGTTTCGTAGTAGCCCAGTGGTTAAAGTCGCGGGTTCACGGTGGATGCAAGCCGCTTCCAACCGAGACAACTGGAGGTCTATGGGGGACGCCTATGTCCAACATGGACGTGCTACGACTGATAGATGATGTGATGATGATTATTGATTATAATTAGGTATAGCTGATTATCCAACATCTCAGATTACAAACATCCAAAATGTTCTTTCAACGCCGCTGGTCGCCATTTTTCGATTCCAAACGGTAGCACTAATAAAAATCACTAAACGCACCAACCCAATAAACCAATCACACATTTACATTCAGTCGGTCGTACATTCTCTATGGTGCGCTTTGTAGCGCCGCAGACAGACTTACACATGAATAGATAGTGCAATGATAATAATAATAATAATTTTTTTTTCAGATAATTTTTACAATCATCTATAAAAGTATAAGTATTTTGGTTAGTGTGTAAAATAAATGCTTAAATGAGGGCTATCGTTTTTTGTCTCACTAGATGCATGGCGCACTGTTGCGTGAGGTTTTTAAGTATGGCTTTCAAAGTCTGTTGTTACGGGCGTGAAAACAAAGTTTAGATTAAAATCATATTTAATACACCTTAAAACCGTACCATAAAAATATCGAGCATGCCACAGTGTTGCATAGTCCCCGTTTTGTTCGGAAAAAAGGGAGGACAAAGGTTTCTGAAAGACAAAACTGTCTCAAAACACAGACATTCATTGCCCCGGAACGTATATTTGCCATAATTAATTTCAGATATTGCAGAATATTCACAAAATTATTCTAATTATAAATAAACCCGCGTAGCTCACCCAAAATTATGAAATTTGACATTTCGGAGACCTCACGCTACACTAGCGCCTCTAGCGGCGAATTCATTCGCGATAGCCCTCATTGGGTACCTTAAGTTCTCTGGGATGATCCACATTATATTTTTATCGATAGTATATAATGTAGCTCACTCCTGTAGATAGATTTTTTTTTTCACTAGCCCGTTTTTTTTGTAAAAATAAATTAAAACTTTATTATGGCAAACCATACGTTACGTGAGCCTAATAGGTGTTGTGCCTTGGTCTGTTTGATTTAAAAAAAGAGGTTGAATTGACAGCTGTCAGTTGTCAAATGTCGCCGTACAACGACACATGTACAACGTTTGTACGTATGGCGGTGATGTTCATTTCCCATCAGATGACCCGCTTGCTCGATTGCCTCCGACGTCTCATAATAAAAATATTATACACTTTTATCGCTCCTAAAAACTAAGCAAATCTGACTTCTGTGGTATTGTTAGTTAAGCGATGTTCTCATAATGTGCGGCAACACATGCTGAGTGGAGACCCTTTTTGGTATCCTGTGGTATCACCAAGTAGCATAGTTTTAGTGCTAGTTTTAGTCTTGGTACTTATGGAGCCAAAATAAACCTTTCTTTATTTCTATCTACCCATTCCAACGTCTATGGTGGCCCATAGACATTTTCTTTTAATTTCTTTACGATGCCGAAGTCACGCGTCACAGAATAGATGGCCGTGACCAGAATGATTTACGGCAGTGTAAATATTCGTGGAAAATGAGGTTATTGCAAGTTAGCAACAGGGAATAAACAAGACAGACTAGAATCACAAAGGCATGGTAGGCCAGTGGTTGGCGCTAAGAGCGTTTTCATAATATTTTTTTATTTATTTATTTGACTGGATGGAAAACGAGCAAGTGGGTCTCCTGATGGTAAGAGATCACCACCGCCCATAGATACCTGCAACACCAGGGGGATTCTGCAAATGCGTTGCCAACCTAAAGGCCTAAGATTGGATACCTCAAGTGCCAGTAATTTCACCGGCTGTCTTACTCTCCACGCCGAAACGCAACAGTGCAAGCACTGCTGCTTCACGGCAGGATTAGCGAGCAAGATGGTGGTAGCAATCCGGGCGGACCTTGCACAAGGTCCTACCACCTGCATCATATTATCCGATCCGATATCGGTGTCGGTGCCGATACAGATATCGGGGCAAGTAAAATATATTAAATACTAGCTTTTACCCGCGGCTTCGCACGCGTAAACTATTCGGTGTGGTAGCTGCAATTGAAATTTTCGGGATTTTACAAAATTCCCCTGGAAATTTCCAATATTTATATCGTGGTCTTCATTGACGTTGTGTTGTGAATAACTGTACAAAATTCAAGACTCTAAACCCAGTGCTGAAGTTTCAAAATTTTTCCCTATCCAAATTCAAATGCAAAATTCAAATTCAAATCATTTACTCAGTAAATAGGCCGCAATGGGCACTTTTACACGTCATTTTTTATACTACCAGCGCTTTCGGAAAGACCATCATTGTCAAGAAGAATGCGTCGCAAGAAACTTGGCAGAAAGTCATTTTTTCAAAATAAAATAATTACAAATAAAATACTTAAAACTACAGTATACAATTAAAGAAAAAAATACGAAATAATAATAATAATAATACAGGGATGTATGGGGTCCCTTAGTTACAAAACTATACCGTGGAAATATCGGGATAAAAAGTAGCGTACTTATGTGTTATTCCAGACATACGGCTACCTACATCCAAATTTCATGCCTCTTAGCCTAGTGGTTGTTATTTCGACATTTTATTCCTAGATATCCCGTGGTAATATCGGGTCAAAAAGTCGTCTATGTGTTTTTCTAGACATCCAGCTTCCTACATACCAAATTTCATGACTCTAAGCTCAGCGGTTAATATTTCAAGATTGTATCCCTATCCCGTGGAATATCGGGGTAAAAAATAGATTATGTGTTATTCCAGAGGTCCAGCTACCTACATACCAAATTTCATGGCTCTAAGCCCAGTGGTTGTTATTTCGAGATTTTATCCCTAGGTATCCCGTGGGAATATCGGGTCAAAAAGTCGCTTATGTGTTATTCCAGACGTCTAGCTACCTACATACCAAATTTCATGACTCTAAGCCCAGCGGTTATTATTTCAAGATTTTATCCCTATCCCGTGGGAATATCGGGATAAAAATTAGCCTGTGTGTTATTCCAGAGGTCCAGCTACCTACATACTAAATTTCATGGCTCTTAGCCTTGCGGTTGTTATTTCAAGATTTTATCCCTAGGTATCCCGTGGGAATATCGGGTCAAAAAGTCACCTATCTGTTATTTCAGACGTCCAACTACCTACATACCAAATTTCATGACTCTAAGCCCAGAGGTTGTTATTTCGAGATTTTATCCCTATCCCGTGGGAATACCGGGATAAAAAGTATCCTATGTTTTAATCCAGGATATAAACTAACTTTTCGCCAAATTCATCCAAATCCGTCCAGCCGTTTCAGCGTGAAAAAGTAACAAACATACTCACTCACTCACTCACTCACTCAGAAACTTTCGCATTTATAATATTAGTAGGATGTATGTACCTGTCTCTCGGATTATCTAACTATTACGGCTCAAGAGATAGAGCCCTGTGCAGACGGACAGACAGGCAGACAGCGGAGTCTCAGTAGGTTCCGTTGGCACCCTTTGGGTACGGAACCCTAAAAAAAACCTCCATATGTTTTTTGTTTTTGTGAATATTTCAAGCGTCTACCTACCTGTTGCCGTTATTAATATCAAGCAAAAAACGGCAAAACAATCATGTTTGTTGTATGAGAGCATCCTTTAAATATTTATTTTAATCTGTTTTTAGTATTTGTTGTTATAACGGCCATAGTAAAACATAATCTGTGAAAATTTCAAGTGTCTAACTATTACGGCTCAAGATATAGAGCCCTGTGACAGACGGACAGACAGACAGACAGCGGAGTCTCAGTAGGTAATAACCTTCTCCATATGTTTTTTTTTACGGACATCATATGGATATTGTTTACCTTATGTTACTCCGACAATTATGAGATATATAACGAATCAAATGCTATTACAGCTCTATGTTGAAAACCGACTGACCGTTTAGATTAGACTACAGAGACGACTAAAGAAACAGGCATGCGTAATATACAATTCTGTGGCTCGACAAGCATAACCCTCCTTCGGTGAGTTAGGTAAAAATCAGCCCTTCAATTTTCTTTCCTTCCTTTTTCAACTCTTTTCTAGGGTTAAACCCAAAGGGTAAAAACGGGACCCTTACTAAGACTCCGCTATCCGTCTGTCTGTCCGTCTGTCACCAGACTGTATCTCATGAACCGTGATAGCTATAGACATTTGATATATTCACAGATTATGTATTTCTGTTGCCGCTGTAACAACAAATTCTAAAAACAGAATAAAATAAATATTTAAGGGACTCTCCCGTAATACAACAAAACGTGATTTTTTATACTGTTTTTTGGCTCGACATTAATAACGGCAACAGATAGACGATTGAAATATACAAAGAATATTTAGGGGCTAATTCACCATCCATCGTCCCAGCCTATATACGTCCCACTGCTGGGCACAGGCCTCCTCTCAGAACAAGAGGGCTTGGGCTATAGTTCCCACGCGGGCCCAGTGCGGATTGGGAACTTCACACGCACCATTGAATTGCTTCGCAGGTTTGTGCAGGTTTCCTCGCGATGTTTTCCTTCACCGCAAAGCTCGTGGTAAATTTCAAATGTAATTCCGCACATGAATTTGGAAAAACTCAGAGATGCGAGCCGGGGTTTGAACCCACGACCCTCTGTTTGAGAGGCGATAGGTCAAACCACTAGGCCACCACGGCTTTTTTAGGGGCTGTTTCACCATCCATTGATTAGTTATTGACGGTTAAATGTGATGCCGTCTCTATTTGTTTTGTTCGAATAGACGGGACGGCATCACATTGAACCGTCAGTTAACACTAATCAATGGATGGTGAAACAGCCCCTTAGTCGTATATTCACTTTAAAAATAAATAATTAAATTAAAATAAAACAAATGTTTAAGGGGGTCTCCCATACAACAAACGTGTTTTTTTGCTGTCTAATGTTGTATAGATAATGGTACGGAACCCTTTGGCGCGAATCCGACTCGCACTTGTTATTTAATTTGCACGCGAGCGAAGCCAGGGCGGGTCGCTAGTAAGGTACTGTTTGATAACTTTATAACCGCCGTTCCCGCGCTACCTGGAACCGCTGCGCCCGCGCATCCATTGATGCAGCCGCTTCCAATTATACTATTTGCATAACACACCGCTGCCGGGGTACTGATGACGCATGCGTACGACGTTGATTACTAATCAGCTGTGCGGGAAAATAGTAACATAAACGTACGTGTACCAGTGCTCATCATTGTACCAATGGTTGACACCTTTAATCTTATGTCATTATCATTAGATAAGGTATAGGGAATCCTTTCGACTGCCATTGTTAGTATTATATTTTTTTCATAATTTTTTAAATGGTCAATCCTGTAGAACTCGATAGGTAAGGTTAGGTTTGTTTTATAACAATTCTGAAATAAAAGGTTTCAGAGAAAAAAAGAGATGTCAAACAATTTTCGACCAGTCGATATAGACCCTAGGACTAGAGGGGTCTCCGTCATAATCCATAATATCGTTTGTCCTAATGTAATGTAAGCCATAATGATCATCCATAACTAAATTTTCTCTAAAACTTTAAATGGCCATCCCGTAGAACTTTATAAGTAGGTCAGGTTAGGTTCATTTTATAACAACCAGGAATTATTCATAGTTTTCAAGAAAAAAGAGTTATGGCAAATTACCATTATGGCAAACATTACATGATGGATTTGAATATGTATGGATTCCAATATAGACCCGAGATGACAGCAGGGTGTCGTCTATTGGGCATTGGCGTGTCGAGCACTGGGACTTTAATTCAATTTAAGGAAAAATGGTTCCATCATGAAACGTTTTTATCACTATACTTCGTTTTTTTAGCATTAGAAAAAAAAGGTAAACAACCTTGAAGATCCTTTTTATTGAAAAACGTTTTAAAAAAAACAATAGGTATAAATACATAATGATCATTCCTTGCTAATTGTTACTTAATAATATGATGGGAATTGTTTTTCAAAAGTGTTTTTTCAATAAAGACACGTCAAAATCGCTTACCTTCTTTATCATGCTAAAAAAAACCAAATCATGCGTAATTTATTGAATCAGGCGTTACTTTGCGGAGGTCCATATCAATGAACTAAAATAATTTCCTTGCTCACCCGCGACCTTACCAGTTGTTAGACATAACAGTTGTTAGAGTGTGTGTCTAACAACTGGTAGCATGGTGTACGGTTGTCACTCTGAAGATGAGCTCTGGTTGAGTTCGAAACGCGTCAGTGTAGTGTGGTGGTGGTGATAGATGGGTTTGTGTGATTTGTGTGCGTTCTTACAGTGTGGAGGTGGAGGAACTGCATGAACACGCATATTTTGCATAAGCTTAGCTATCGTAAGGTCGCGGGTGAGCAAGGAAATTATGTTAGTTCATTGAAATCATGCGTTTTCTTCTTTGAGAAAACGCATGTTTTTGAGTTTTAGTTTTTATCTCTATAAAACCAAGCTAGAACATTAATTGTTCACCCCCAAAAGGCTCCACATAGCTAATTTTGTCAAATGACTGATCAGCTGAGCAGGAAATTATATTAGGTTTTTTTATGAGAGGGAGGAAAACGAGCAAGCGGGTCATGAGTACCAACAACTCAAGGAGAGTCAGTCTGTTGCTTTGTCGAAAACCTTGGATGGGCCGGGCCAGGCCTGTACCTTATCTTATCTTATCTTATCTTATGTTTAGGGGTCCTTGCGGATACACTTCGACCCGTAGGGATCTTTTGTGTAATTACCCCTCCTTCGCACTTACTCTATTGCCTTTATCACCTCGTCCATAAATTGGATGATTTGACGTAGCGGTAGTGCCTTAAAGTCTCCTGGTGCGGGGTATCCGTCGCCAAAGAGTCTCATTCTTGATCTGGCGAGGGCGTCACATT
This sequence comes from Choristoneura fumiferana, assembly GCF_025370935.1. Classification (NCBI taxonomy): domain Eukaryota; kingdom Metazoa; phylum Arthropoda; class Insecta; order Lepidoptera; family Tortricidae; genus Choristoneura; species Choristoneura fumiferana. The sequence continues at coordinate 338,271 of NC_133498.1, read as the reverse complement.
CACACATAATGTGTTCCATTGTTTCGTCTTCCTCGCCACATATTCTACAGACTTCATTGTCCTGTAGTCCCATCTTTACTAGTATGTGTTTAGTATTGAAGTGACCTGTGAATGCCCCGACGATATGTCGGAGTTGTTTCCTACTGAGTGTCCAGAGTTTTTCAGTCCAGCTTGTGCTGACATTTTCGATGAATCGTTTTGAATGCTTTAGACCTTCCAGCCTGTACCTTAGGGGGCCAGTACGAAATTTGAAACTCGAAGTTCGTATCGTACCGTCCCTCTCACTCTCGTATTATTAATATTAGCGTTAGCGAGACGGCAAGATACGAAGATCGAATATCTCACTACGTAGTATTATAGATCCATAAAAACCTAACCATGGCACAAATCAATCGCCGCCTAGCAGTAAAATTCAATATTCTAATCTAAAATAAAATCAATTAAATGCAGTCATATGCATTAGAATGCGTCGCGTAACTCGCTTGATGCGCCGCCGTACGCCGCCGGCATAATGTGCAATGCCTTGATCCGGCCGCAATTAAAAAAAGTTTATTGACATTTTGATTTCGGCGGGTAAAGAAAACTCTTGTAATTTTAAAAGACATTTTTGACTTCTTTAGCGTTCCGGAGCCAAAATGGCAAAAACGGAACCCTTATAGTTTCGCCATGTCTGTCGGTCTGTCTGTCTGTCCGTCCGCGGTTTTGCTCAGGGAATATCAATGCTAGAAAGCTGTAATTTTGCACGGATATATATGTAAACTATGCCGACAAAATGGTACAATAAAAAAATCAAAAAAATTATTTTAGGTTATCTCCCATAGACGTAAATTGGGGGTGATTTTTTTTTCTCATCCAACCCTATAGTGTGGGGTATCGTTGGATAGGTCTTTTAAAACCATTAGGGGACTGCTAAGAATTTTTTTTTTCGATTCAGTGATGTGTTTGCGAAATATTTAACATTAGTGCAAATTTTCATTACGATCGAGCGTTCCCCCCCCCCTTTAAAATCTAAACCGGTAGGTGGAAAAATTCAGGATGGTAGTAAGTATATCAAACTTACAAGGAAAACTATAACGGTTAAGTTTGCTTGAGAATTATTAGTACTTTAAGAGTAAATAGCAGCCTAAGGTATAAAATATACGTAAACTTGGAAGATTCTGTATAAAATACGAAATCCTTAGTAAAATATTACTTAATTTTTTCGTTATTTTTATTTTATTTTATTTATGGCTACGGAACCCTATTTTGAGCGTGTCCGACACGCTCTTGGCCGGTTTTTTTCACAGCAGCAGCTTTGGACGACACCTGCGTATTACTTCTCGGATGTATTGGTAAGTCGTTAGTACTGAATAGCTAGATATTTTTGTAGAGGCGTCGCGTGCCTGCACGCTTGTACCGACAGCAAAATTGTCGGGATCGGGATTTATATAAAAACTATAACCAATAACCGATTCCAAATGTGGATAAAATTTTAATGGGGGAAAATAACTCTTAGAGTTACTTACCTAGTAAAAAAATACCTACAGCACAGCCGTAAAAACCAGATGAAATTTTGAATTAGAAGAAAGAAAGAAAGAGGAAAGAAAATAATTTATTTATAACAGCAGTGAAATAATTTATTTATAGAAGCCGTGGTGGCCGAGTGGTTTGACCTACGGCCTCTCAAGCAGGGGATCGTGGGTTCAAATCCCGGCTCGCAAATCTGAGTTTTTCGGAATTCATGTGCGAAATTACATTTGAAATTTACCACGAGCTTTACGGTGAAGGAAAACGTGAGGAAACCTGCACAATGATGCCGAAAATCGATAATTTGCAATCGATAGTTTTAATCGGAAAAAGGAATAGTATCGATATTATTGCTGTCTAATAATACAAAGGTATCGATACTATCGATAGTATTGAACAGAAAATTACAAAAACTATTGATAGTGTATAAGAGTCGGATTATAAGCAAGATTGCAAGATGTAAAGGTTTCGTGTAAGGTAGGTAAAGCCTTTCGACTTACTTAACGATCTACCAAACCTAATCAACTTACTCTTAGGACTTAGAAGATTCAGTTGCTGCAACTTCTGTTCTGCCAACCTCCCCGTGTAGATGCAACCGATACTATTGAAATAACGGTAACAATCGATTGTTCAAAACCATCGATAGTGTAGATGTATTTCGTAATTTTCTTTTCAATATTATTGATAGTATCGATAGTTTTGCATTATAAGACATCAAAAATATCGATACTGTCGATACTATCGATAGTATTGCACGAAAAGAGATATCGATACTGTCGATACTATCGATAGTATTGCACGAAAAGAGATATCAATACTGTCGATACTATCGATAGTGTTGCACGAAAAGAGATATTGATACTGTTGATACTATCGATAGTATTGCACGAAAAGAGATATCGATACTGTCGATACTATCGACAGTATTGCACGAAAAGAGATATCGATACTGTCGATACTATCGATAGTATTGCACGAAAAGAGATATCGATACTGCCGATAGTATTGCACGAAAAGAGATATCGATACTGACGATACTATCGATAGTATTGCACGAAAAGAGATATCGATACTGTCGATACTATCGATAGTATTGCACGAAAAGAGATATAGATACTGTCGATACTATCGATAGTATTGCACGAAAAGAGATATCGATACTGTCGATACTATCGATAGTATTGCACGAAAAGAGATATCGATACTGTCGATACTATCGATAGTATTGCACGAAAAGAGATATCGATACTGTCGATACTATCGATAGTATTGCACGAAAAGAGATATCGATACTGCCGATACTATTGATAGTATTGCACGAAAAGAGATATCGATACTGACGATACTATCGATAGTATTGCACGAAAAGAGATATCGATACTGTCGATACTATCGATAGTATTGCACGAAAAGAGATATCGATACTGTCGATACTATCGATAGTATTGCACGAAAAGAGATATCGATACTGTCGATACTATCGACAGTATTGCACGAAAAGAGATATCGATACTGTCGATACTATCGATAGTATTGCACGAAAAGAGATATCGATACTGCCGATACTATTGATAGTATTGCACGAAAAGAGATATCGATACTGACGATACTATCGATAGTATGGCACGAAAAGAGATATCGATACTGTCGATACTATCGACAGTATTGCACGAAAAGAGATATCGATACTGTCGATACTATCGATAGTATTGCACGAAAAGAGATATCGATACTGCCGATACTATCGATAGTATTGCACGAAAAGAGATATCGATAATGTTGATACTATCGATAGTATTGCACGAAAAGAGATATCGATACTGTCGATACTATCGATAGTATTGCACGAAAAGAGATATCGATACTGTCGATACTATCGATAACTATTGATTACTATCGCTTTTGCTCAAGCTATCGATAGTCTATCGAAACACTATCGATAGTGGACTATCGATCGGCAACACTAGTGCAAAATTCGAACTTCGTATCTTGCCGGCCCGCTGACGCTTATGTTATTTAATACGAGAGTGAGAGGGACGGTACGATGCGAACTTCGATTCTCGAATTTTGTAGGAACGGTCCGACTAGTTCCGTTATTTTTAATAGTGCTGGAGCGGGAAGGGGAAGTTCCACGTCGTAATGCACTTAAGAGCGTTTATATCTGCTGAGCTGGCAGCGTTGCATTTTTGTTAGTTTTTCTCGATTATTCCATAAAAATTGAATGAAAATTAAAAATGTGGTCTGTTAGAACTGTTCTTAATATATAAGTTAATGTTTCTACTGCAATAATTATTCGTTATAGACTTTTATATTCTTTAAAATCGAACAAATGTTTATTAACGGTTTATAATCGCGAATTGAAACGTTTAATTTAGTAACTTTATCAGGTTTGTCTCATGAGAGTGTAAGTAATATTTTTACATTTTTTTTTAAATTATTTGCAGTTGTTCAAAACAAAAACCCAAGTGAAATTGCCTCCTTTTGCTAACAGTACGTAATCCGGCAGCGTTCGGCTGCCTCTCCGCGAACAAATCTCTTTATTATGTTAATTATCTATGGACGCTCTATTGTCTTTGGATGGCGCCCATTTTGGAAATTAAAAAGTGGTCTATGATTTTTTAAATTCCCTAAGCGGCATCAAAGAGTAGAGAACGGATGCAGGAGGTACTAAAAAAACTTTTGGATTTCTAATCTAATGTAATATTAGCCATACTTTTTCTCATTATAAATCCCAGTTCCATAGTCCAAAAGCTGGCAGTGAGGCTGCCATGCACGGTGAAAATTTGGAATCAGCTTGCAGCTTGCTCGCCAGTAGGTATTCCCGTATCGGCCCGACTTGAGGATCCTCTAAAAACGAGCCTATTCATTACTCAAAGGGCCGGCAACGCATCGGTAACTCCGCTTATATTATGGATGTCTATAGGGGCGCTGCTTACCATCAGGTGACCCGCTCGCAGGTGGCTCGTTTGCCCCCTATCGTAATAAAAAAAATTGTAAAAATATTAAAAAGTGTAAACTTAATTCAAATTTGTAAATTTATTTTAAAACTGATTAAATTCGCTACCACAGACAGAAATAAATAAATAAAACTGATAGAAATAACCTATTCTCTTAATTTACTTAAAAATAACTTACAATAATTACAATACACAATACAAATACTCTTTATTGATCACCAAAAGCAGTACAGAGACATTACAAAAATAGAAAAATTCAGGTAGACAATAGGCGGTCTTATCGCCACCAACTACCAAGGTAACTTACCAAGTCTTTCTTATCTACCTTAGAATACACATACTTGTTTTTTTTTCACAAACTAAGTACTTACTTATTCGCTGTCGGTTAAAAACAAAGCTATCGCCACATCCGTCACAACATCAATTCAATCATTAATTGTCAATAATCATCACTGTCACTTTATTGAACACCAAAACCGTCGAAATTAATCATCAACAACAATTGTTCTTAATTAGTCCAAACAATGATCCAAAGATGGCGCTCGCGCCAAAAATCCAATATGGCTGACGAATTAGCAGACGATTATGTCAGTAATGCGCGCAATTGTATGCAAAAATGTGACATGTGGTTTGAGTAGGGAATTAGTGGAGGCGACAGACGTAGCGTAGATTTGTGCCTAAGCGATGCCAGTACTGGAGAGGCAAGGCACGGACAGTATTGAGTTGAGTTTGGTGCATCGTCAAAAAAAAAACACTATTATTGCAATATTCGCGTGTGAGTTAGTCTGTTTTAAATTTACCTACCTATCTAGTTCCAACTATAACAGGTAGAGGTGAGTATCCAGCCAGGGTATTGTCGTGTAATTCAAATATTCAAAACAAAAACTACCATCTTCTAGTGCAGAATAAAGCAATTTAGGATGTGGGCATAGGTGTCAATAGAGAGATCTTTTTTTAGATACGATCTTACGTTGCAGTTATTCTAAGTGACAACTAGATGGCGCTAGGAGTTGCTACAAGTATGTTTTTTATTAGTTATTAGCAGCGACCAAATAAAATATCAATTCCACTAGAGATGGGCAAAATTAATTCGAATAACGAATAAGAATACCCAAATTATTTTTGAATGTCGAATTAAAATTATCGAGTAATTATGTTTGTTCGCATAATTTACTCGGGAAATAATTTAGCCACGAATAATTTATGATATATATGTAGGTAAAATATTTATTCGTGTTGTTTATTTGTGTGGAGGACCGAAAAAACCTTAAATACCTATTTTTCGTGGGTTTATCCGAATAAAATAGTTATTGTTTATTGGAATCATACAATACAATGACTCTTTATTGCACACCACAAATAGTAAGCGATACAGAAAACAGGTAGGTACACGGAGAGAAAATTACAAGGTAAGCAATAAACCGGCCTTATCGCTTAAGGGAGAGAGAATTATTCGGATAAAACTTTATTCTAATATTGCCTATCCCTCAGTCTAAATTAATTCCATCAAGACTAAATCCCTGTTTGTACGGATAAATCTGATACCGTCTCTGTTTGTTTTGTTCGAATAGCATCATCGGCATTATATTTATCTGTCAAATAAAATTAATTAATGGGTGGTAAAACAGCCCGTAAGTGATGCCCAACCTAACCCTCTATGCACGTTACTCTTCGTCCATCTCGTATTAGCTGATTGGTGCCGCGGCAGAGGTGAATACAAATCGCGAAATCAAACGTAATATTAGTTATTGACTTCTAAGAATTATTTAACGGTCGCAGGATATCGGTTTCGTTATTATTACGTGCTAATGTGAATTTTGAATACAAACGTCGTGGAATGTTTGTCATCATCATGATCATCATTTCAGCCTACCTATAGGTTTTGTTATGCTATCTTTTTTATTTAAAGTTAGCTTAATGTAACTCGTGTAGTGTCGGGTTAGAATTACACCACTCCAATTCCTACGTGGATGTCGTAAGAGGCGACCAAGGATATAAAGATTGTTCTTTTTGGAATCTTTTTGTATTTTTTATTTCAATTCCAATTTTTTTGTTACTTTTACGGTCATCCCGTAAAACCCATAACCCATAAGATGGGTTTTACGGGATGACCGTAAAAGTAACAAAAAATTTGGAATTGAAATAAAAAATACAAAAAGATTCCAAAAAAACAATCTTAATTTGATTGCTTAATAACGACATCTCTTGTCCGGGTGAGCGGTTAGTTCCAATGGGGTGCTGAAAGTTTCTCGATGAGGGCTACAGCATAGATGTCGCTAGTGTCGCAGCTTAAGTGACTAAATAAGAAAACAAACAAGCTTAGATATGTGGTGCATAGGAGAAATTCGTGTCTGTATCACTGTCCAGTGGTGGTGTAGTGGTATAGCACGTGGCACGGAATACCGAGGACCTGGGTTCGATTCCCAGCGCTGGTCTTATTTTTCTGGTTTTTTACGCATCTATATTTCAGTTTGTATTTTCGACAAAGGATATAGGTTAAGGCTTTGCTTAAGGTATATCGCAGGCGACAGGCTAGCAACCTCACTATTGTACCGTTTTTGTCAAACTTAAAACCAAAAATTGCTAAAAGTGGCTCCGAAGCGGTAACCTTCCCATTTGGGACTACAGGCGTTATGTTTGTGTGTGTGTGTAGCTTAATGCATATTTTTACAAATAAGTACTTTAATTATTAACAACAATGTAATGTTTTGCTAAGTCAGTATATCTAGTTCTACGCTCGTAATTTGTAGGTACTTGTCAGTTACGCTGCGCCGTATTTTGGAGAAAATCAAAACTGATAGAAAAACGGCCAGTGAGTATTCATCAAAACAAAAACCATTACCTAATTATTGGCGTATGCCGCTTTCGTAACTTTAAGACTGGACACAATGAAAAAGGGATAAAAAAAAACTTGCTTTTAAATATGGTGTATACCTGTGCCATCCACGAAGACGCGTGATTTTGTCAAAATTAGACATTAATGACATTGTGATAAGAACCACGGCACGCGTCTTCGTGAATGACTCTACCTATACTCGTGTACTCGAATCTACTTTCGATTCTGAACAAACTACTTTCAGGTTTTCAGTTATTTTCAGTCCGGAATGTAAACTTCACAGTTACCAATGAATTACTTCGCAGGTGCAGGTTTCCTCACGATCTTCTCCATCACCGCAAATACCAGGCTGTGATGTTTTTCCTTTTAAATTAATTAAATTATACTATCATCCTGATTTCTTTTTGATTTTTGTTGCCAACAGCTATTTTGCAGGAAAAACATGCCAGTAAGAAAAATTAGCACTTTAAACCATAATAAGTATTTGGCAAACGGATCCCTAAATCATCATTATCAAGTAGAAACACCATGATAGTAAAGTACCTACTACTTCCCGCCATTTCTTTGACCTGCTTAGTTCAATAATTTGCAGATATTTAGTATTATACATGTAATTTTTATTTTTTTCTTGAATAACGAAGAAGTACTCGTATTAAGTATATGTACTTGTTTACAAAATATCAGGGGGCTTCACGAGGATACAGTGCTTAGAAGTTTCGAGTGAAGTCACTATATGGTACGATTTTTACCTAATAGTGTAGTGACGTCACAAGCCTCCACTCCGGAAGTTTGATAACCTAAACCTTTGTCGATTTTTAATAATTTGATAAACCAAAAAATACGTGTCCCATATTTTTCCATAATCTAACTGTCGGACTAAATAGAATGATATATTTTTAACCCAGTCGTCATCCCCATGAACAACCCCTATTGTTATACCTGTTTGTTTATTTTCGCTGATGATTCACAGTCGTAAATACACCAGGTGTTGGAAGTGAGGGTCGTAAAACATCATTGCTTCCGATGCCGCTGTGATAGGAATCGTAAGCAGTCGTAATGTCGCCCTTTAACTTGTTAAACAAGCTTATAAATAAAGTGGCAAGCCAACGAGTGGGCACCCGCTGGTAAGACTGGCGACATGGCCTAAAGCGCAAAACGCACAGGACAACAACGGCTCGAGTTGGGAGTGCGGCGGGTCTATTTACGTGGCTATAATTAATGAACAACATCATACAGTCAATCAGTGATGTTGTTCATATACAGCCACGTAAATGGGCCGGCTTCACTCCCGACCCGTCCCGCTCCCGATCCGCTGCCGTTCTGTGTGTGTTTTGCCACTTTTCTAATGCACTTTCTTTCACTCAACCTTGGCCTTGTTGCTTTCTTTTACTCAGGATCACTATAATTTTCACCTATGGATTGGATTGGATTGGAGGTCTACAGTTCGTTTCTTGCGGGACTTTTTGCCACGCGCTTAGTAGAGAATGGTTGTCTAGAAGAGCTTTAAAGGGATCAGACCGCCTATTGTCTACCCTAAATTTGTGTCAGTGTAATCTTTTTGTACTAATTTGTGGTGTGCAATAAAGATTATGTAAGTACCTATTGTAGAGAAGACCTGCGCTTTTGCACTTCTTTAATTCGTTTGTGTGCCTCACAAGTTCAAAAGCGACGGCAGCGAAATTAATGCTGAACTTCCTGCTTGGGACGCCTCAGCCGCTGCACCAGCTTTCTTGCACCCTGGTGTGAAGGGGCTAGGGTATCAACGCAGGTTGCTTCCTTAACTAAAATCGAACCCATCTTGCGGGGAATTTGAGAAATTACCTTCCGGCTTTTTACCGCCCTGCGCAATGATCTAGGTTCTAAAATTGCGATGAGTCTCGTACAAAAGACGTTACGATTGATAATTATGCCAAATGATACTATGCGATACGAGGTTATGCCAAAAAAGATAGAACGATGTTTACCTTACCCGTTGGCGATTGTCTGTACACAAGCTTGACCGCAATGACGTCACTGATCACTGATCAATGATCATCACAGCACGCCAATGATTTATGTTCGATTCATTAGAAATATGGTAGCGCACGTGTGTAGCCTCAAACTGATGTCATTATCATTACTGACTTACCGCGAACTGGAGGTTAAAGCAGGGGTATACTCATAAGGGCGCATTTCATATCGAAATAAAAGAAACGAATTGACAGAAAGTGTTTTTTTTATAACAAAAACATGTTTCATTTTTTTATAGTTTACTTAATCTAATCACTTATACTATGCTAATATTTTTTATGGCAAATAAAGAAACTGTAAACTGAAACTAAACAAAATGAATTAAATTTTCTACGCGTAAGTATATGGGTGTGGTAAGACGAAAGTCTTAAACCAGGTCTGATGATGATGATGATGATGGCGATGATGGTACCAAGGTAACATTTCATTATGGATTATCATTATTATTTAGTGACTATGGTCTCGACACTAGGACTAAAAGTTGCGAGAAAATAAATGGTTTGGACTCTATGGTGTGTACTTGGTAATCTACTAAAATCTAAAAATGTTAACTCATTGATTGCAATGTGAACATGAGGCGACACCGATTGCGGAAGGATATACATAAGGCGAAGTTTCTATTCTTTTAATTAGGTATAAGTAGTTAGGAAACCCACATTGTTTTCTAACGATTGTGACATCATAATATCATGGGACACTTGACGCCAATTGGCCTAGTCCCAAACTAAGCAAAGCTTGTACTATGGATACTAGGTAACGGATAAACATACTAATATTGATAAAATACATACTTAGATACATATTAAACATCCAAGACCCGAGAACAAACATTCGTATTATTCAATAAATATCTGCCCCGACGGGAATCGAACCCGGACCTCAAGCCACACCCTAAGACCACACCTTAATAAATAAAAGCATAATTGGTTTACTTATTCTGCACAATAATTCAATTTCGTACAGGACCCTTTGCTTCAAAATTTTAATTGGTTTTGGAACGAAGACATCCTAGAACAAAATCAATCTCGACTTTTTTACTTCAAATTTGCATCACACACACCGGATGCGATCTGGCCACCTGCCGGCAAGAGGCTGAATGGAGCCTCAGCCTAAGCCCGCGTGACTTGCAAAAAAAACAATAGGCCAGAGACAATCGCGCCAAATTTCCAAACAAACGCTACAGATACGACCACGATATTATCTGTGGTAAAAAACAATGAGCGTTTAAGTAGTGTTAAAAAGTTATGCTGTTTGGAGGTTAGTTGTCTGTTTGTTGCAATATTTTAAGAAGTTATTGATTCCTTTTTATTGTTAGAAGGTTGCAATTGCAGGTTATAAGCCAGGTCCTATGGGCAAACTGGAAGCGCCTCTACGGCGTGTATCGGTAGTATGCTATTCTAAATGCAGTTTAACGTAAACGACTGAAGACAAAAAACTGACAAACTTCCATTAAAAAAAATAAGTACCATTTAGAGATAGTAAATAGGTATGTATAAAATATCTGAATATGGGTGAAAACAAAGGGTGAAAAGCAAAATAGACGACCTGCTGTAACGAAAACTAGTTGATACCTAATCATGGGCGCTGGTGATCATCATAGGCACAATATACGTAACAACTTAGTTGTGTGTATTGTGTCATAAGCGTATATAGCGGGGGGGGGGGGGGGGGCAGGGTGGCCCGTGCCCACCCTAGTATGGTCTAGTGCCCACCTCAGGATGTTGGACTACTGACTCAAAATTCTATAATACTTACTATTTGAAAAATAACCTGAAAAATAACCCTAGATGCCAATGGTGATTATTTCCCATCAGATGACCCGCTGCAAAACAAAGCACCTACAAGTAAATAATATTAGCGATTTTGTATGGAAATTTACTAATACTATTTGCTTGTACTTTATTTTACTATGCAATAGGGCCCTGGTGTATGTTATGCCTAGATTAGTGTAACATCTCTGGTAGCATGTTGAAAGATTGTTTCTCTTGGATTGAGCTCTGGCTAAAGTCGAAACGCGTCAGTGTGGTACGTGTGGTGGTGGTGATAGTTGGGTTTGTGTGATTTGTGTGTGTTCTTACAGGTTGGAGGTGGAGAAGCTGCAAGAACACACACACGTTGAATTGCATTGACGTAGCTATCATAAGGTCGCGGGTGTAATTGCTTTTAGTTCAATGATATTATTCTTTAATTTTCAGGCAACGCCGCGTGGCACGCCAGTACACAATGAAGTGGAAAGTGACAAAACATTATGTAAATATCATTATTTAGTTCCAGCGAGTCATCGGACCAATTTGTTGTTTAGACTCCGAGCCGCCTCACACCCTATTGATTGTTCGGTACGAGAAACACGTGGAGTAGACAATGATATACATTTTATAATTTTTCATGTAAAAGCCCGGTCTCACTTTTGCGTTTTGCATCGGATGTCGGTCGTTTCTATAGAAAATCGTGTCGGGCAAGTGTGAATAACTACATGCCACCGGAACATCCGATGAAAATCCGGGCCCAGCATCCGACAAGTGGGAACCAGCTCTTAGAACTAAGCAGCGGTAGAGCTTATATACAGCAATACCGCAGCTAGACACTGCCTGCTGAGAGTGAACTTCACCTTTTTATTTACTTGAAATTTTTAATTGAAATCTCGTGTATTGCTCTATATTGTTTTGATATTTTCACTTGCGTGAAATTCGACCCGTAGTGCCGTGCTTAATATCGTTTCTCGTGTTTACCTAGTACCTATAGTTACCGTTACCTGCTTTGACATATTGTATTAACTAAATAGTTGTCTGGAAGAGATCGTCTTTTATTTACTTTGCATTTTGTATTTTTTTCAACTTATCGTACTGGTTTGTGATGTTCAATAAAGAATATTAGTATTAGTGTGTGTAATTAGTTTTAAGCTTTCAGCCCTAGTTTATACTCTTGTTATTATAAAATAAAATGTTTGCTTGACTTTACAATAAGATTTCGCTTAAGTACAATCAAAATAATAAATACCTAAAATAAAACAGCGTCTCTACGGTTTTTAGTAAGCGATCTGCATTTTGAAATTGGAACGCTGCGAGCCATAGACAATAATGATGGTATCGTTAACCGTTTAGCATAGAACAAGACCAGTTTGGCAATGGAAACCTGTATACAGCCAGCGTCAATGTTTAAATATTCTTTCTATTCAGTTATTTAAACATTCGTCGAGGAAAATAGAGAATGTTTATGTACAATGTCGTCGAGAATTAATGTGATCATTATTGCTTTAAAATCTGACGGCGACTTTTTGTCGTTAGGTACTCTATAGCTATTTCTTCCATAATAAAAAGTAGCCTATACCTAGTGTTAGTGTAGCTTTCTAATAATTAACGAATTTTAATCATTTTTTTTGGTTTAGCGCAGTTCCAGTAATTACCTATTAGCGAAGTTTACTTATTTACGATAATTATGTAGGCACACTACTATTTTTCTTTGGGTATCTAATTCCGTAATTAAATAAATTAATACATTGTTATTGTGTATGAAAAAAGCCGTGGTGGCCTAGTGGTTTGACCTATCGCCTCTCAAACAGAGGGTTGTGGGTTCAAACCCCGGCTCGCACCTCTGAGTTTTTCCAAATTCATGTGCGGAATTACATTTGAAATTTACCACGAGCTTTGCGGTGAAGGAAAACATCGTGAGGAAACCTGCACAAACCTGCAAAGCAATTCAATGGTGCGTGTGAAGTTCCCAATCCGCACTGGGCCCGCGTGGGAACTATAGCCCAAGCCCTCTTGTTCTGAGAGGAGGCGTGCCCAGCAGTGGGACGTATATAGGTTGGGATGATGATTGTTATTGTGTATAGTTCAACTATAGTTTTACTGTAGGTTCTTAAATTTTTTAACACTAATTGATCATCGTCTATCAAGCAAGTTCCTGTTATCATCATAAGTGATAGATTAGTAACTATATGCTGCCGTCACTGTTTAATCAAAGAAAACAGACAAAGACGGTACTTATTGTATATATATGTCACATAGAACAGAAACTTATTAAAACTACTTACTCGTACTACTTGGTACAACGGGCCCTTAAAGTTTTTCTGAGACGGTTACTGGATGTAGAGTTCTGTTGGCAACATACCAATCAAATAGAAATTATTTTTCCATATTTTTGATTTTATTTGTATATTAATAAAGGATTGAGAAAAAAAATCACCCCCACTTTACGTCTATGGGAGGTACAGTAAAAAAATATATTTTTGAAATTTTTATTGTACCATTTTAAAGAAAGAAAGAAAATACATTTTTTCACAACACAAGACAACAATATTATTAGGTACAAAAAAAACAACACAAAGGTATGTGTCATTGCGGTTGTGAATCGGACACTGGCTCACGGGCTCAGCATAATGCTGAAGCGTTAAGAACACCCCAGCGCTGATTTTCAGCCAGCACCATTTTGTCGGCATAGTTTACATACATATTCATAAAGGATTTATCTTTATTAATTCAATTAAGGTCCCAATAGGAATTAAGTACCTACCTAATTTCTTTGTTCCGTTAATCAAGATTTAATGGAAGTGGTCTCTTTTGTACGTCTGGTTTTATTATCTGTTAATATCATGTGTTTTATGTACATTAAAGAGTTAATGTAACTAGAAAAAAGAAACAGTTAAAAGTTACTTAACTAACTACCAAATGCAAAAATGTAAAAATTGTATGTTTTTTTAATTTGAATATGGGTAAGGTCGTAAAAATTTGTACTATTTGAACATTTTGAAGTGAGCCCACGTTTTCATCCGAATAAAATGTGCTTAATCAATGAAAAATCATAATTTTTTTATTAGAATGTCGTAATTATATCCTAAACATAACGTAGCAATAACCAGATTTATTCTAGTGTTGTCAATAAAAATAAAAAAAATATTTTACTAATCAACAAAATACAATCTCCATACAAAAAATATGTGTCTCCTTACTACCCAACAACAAAATAATTTTCATAGAAAAAAAAATATGTGTAATGGTTTAAAATTCTTAGTTTACCTACTAATAGCGATAAAAATGACGTGTAATTATATATATATTATTTTAATCAAGCAATCCTAATGGTCAAAAATCATAATCTATAAATGTGTCTCCAGAATTTTTCCAGTGTGTTATTCGAATTTGATTTGATGGTAGATTTTTTGTTTACTCGACTAGGCAACAAATTCGACCAATTTTAGGTGTGGCAACACCTTACGTAAACTGTCAAATGTCACTTTTCTCACCACTACTCATTTTGTGGTCGCGATAGTCTTCGTAAGGTGGATGTGTGTTTTTACTGCGCATGTTTCGGGGATTTGTTTGAAGATTTGTACAAGGTAAGTACGAAAGTATTGTTTATTACACCCCGAATTATGAAAATACAGGCAATGAACTAAGTAAACACGTGGTTTAAATTGAAATCGAAGTAAATTTCTGGCTGGTATTCGTTGTTGAAGTTAGAATTTCCAATTGTGTTTGTGCCAGTGCGTTATTGTGTGTTATGTTGTATGTTATGTGACACACCGGAGTTTTTTAAAGCTGGTTGTACATGACAGTTAACCGGTTGTGGCGAAGTAAAAATGAGGGTTATGTTATTTTCTAATAAGTGAAGTGGAAAATTATGAAGACATATAATTATTATGGTATGTGCGATATTTATAAGACTTTGTATTGGTGTATCTATTGTGGATCTTTAAAATGATCTCGCAATTATTTAAATTTTGACTTAAAAGAAATCGTAAAAGTTTAAATTAATATATAATAACACTAGGCTAAATGAACAGTTAGTAGTTGGTAGTTTCATGGATTTAAAACATTTTACTTATTGTAATACAACTAGACTAGTGTATTTAAAAACAGAAATGTTAATGTTTAGATAGTTTAATGGGGAATTGCTATGTTTAAAACACCAATTGATGTTGTTTTGTTTACATTTAGTTAAATACCTATTCAAACCAAGTATAGATGCTTATGCTAAATACGGTTTTGTTTTGTGGACATTTTATATTTTATTTAGTAGGTAATTGAAAGAATTTGTTACTTTTTTAATTCGATTTAATATTTTGAAGTTATAGGTGTACAATAAATCTATTTCATGAATAATATAACGAATTTTTCTTAATAGTTTTCGTAACCAAACGGCACTTTCATACAATATTTTGGGGACACATCTGGAGACCCGGTTTTTACAGCTTTTAAAACGACATGTTGGATCAATATTGAACTTCCCATATACAATGAAATGATATATACATATATGTTGGTTTGATATAAATTCGATTTTCTTAATATTATTAAAGAAAAAAAGTAGAGCAAAAACAAGTTTTTCATATTACATCTTTTTTGTTTTTATTTTTTCCTTACAGTTTAAGCAAAAGTAATTTACATTAAACCAAGATTTCTCAAATCTCATTGTATACAAAGTTTTATATAAATCCTCTATGTCGTTAAAATAGTATGTGGAGCCGAGTTCAGTCGTGCGTAATAATAATAATAAATCTATTTATTTCGGGCAACTTGGCTAACACAATAAATACCTTGCAGACTAACATACATTTAATGAATACTATTTTAAACTAATTTTATGTCAAAACGGGGTGACCCCGTTGAGTCACTGTCCCCGACGTTGCATTCATCTGCAACATGACATGGTAATGGCGACCATTAATTTTATTGTGATTATGGCGACGAATAAAGATCATTTTAGCTTTTCGAATTATTTTTGTTATTAACCTTGCAAAAGAAAACTTTCATTCCTATTGTTAATTAGTGGATTCGAATTTCGTACAAATAAAATGAATACATAAAAAATTAGCTGCACTTTTTTAACCTAAAATAGTCAAATGAGCACTAAGCTTTACAATATTCCAGTGCGTTATTGTGTTTCAGTGTGTTATGTCTTCCAGTGTGTTATTTTACAATTATTTGCGACCTTACCCATATGTTTTTGTTTCAATAGCATTGAAATTGAGAAACGCACCCATAAAACGTCAGAACATACTTGTTAACTCTCGTAACAAGAAATAATTCGTTTTTGTCGAACTTCATTATTATTATTTGGTAGAGTAGAGCATTAGGTAGAGCGTCAGATTAAATGGGCATACATACGCAATCACTACTTGAATATTTCTAGTGTTAAATATCAGTTAAATATGAACAAAGTATCACTAAAAATACAATAGTCATAACATAAATACCATAATTCGCATTCAATATAAAATTAATTATTCGTTTTTTACATACGATTTTATGGCTTAGTAGCGTCATCTTCCGGCGAGTAGCATCACCAAATTCTATTTATAAAAGGTAACCTTATTATTTTCTCAACCTTGTCTATGGCACTTGGCACAAGTGCCCGAGTGAAGTTCAGTTTTGACAGTTGTAATAGTGGTCATCTTATATTTTTTGCCTCCTTGCATTTTGATACAAAATATTTATTTATTCGCAAAGTGGTATTACGTGAACAAGATGAAAATAAGGGCCCACGCAATTCGAGAACGGTGGAATGCAACCCGCTAGCTCAAGTGAGTCTTAAACAGGAGTATAACGAATGTAATGTCCTTATTTTTAACTGATTAAAAAAACTGTAGTCAATTGGCTGTTAACCTTTTAACTAAAAGCGAGAGATGCGTAATTTGACGCTATGCCCGTGTATAATTTTATTACGATTCGGTCCGGCAACGCATACATTATATCGATGGCAAGAGCTATGTTTTTTCGACGTTTAATTTTTAAACTCTAATCGTTACCTTATCAAGTATAATTTGTATCGTTATCTATACATGTAAAATCATATTTAAACCGTTGATTGGCTCTAAACTACTCGATAATACGTTAACTGACATTCATATTATCTTTAAAAAAATTAATCAGGTATTTTTTTAGTGGTTTTTCGTTGGGCAAGTGGTTGGCTGTATAGTGAAAATACCGCGCTTTTTGGATACCTTTTTGAAAGTTACAAAGGTTGGTCTATAATAATTTGTTTTTAATAGAATCTTATTTATTTTTTTACTTGCTCTACCTACACCCATTTTTAAATTTTTCATAAAGGTAATTTGCATAAAATAATAATGTGGTAGGTAGGTATTTCATGGCATCTCCTATTTTGATTGATTATATTATTATGTAGACAAAGGAATATTTGTGTATTTTTTTTCGTTTTTTTATTTTATTTCTGTAGTGATTGATTTATTTAATTTACATTTCTAGGAGCATTGTGTAGTTTAAAACCTAAAAAAATATAATTATTACCTACTTGATTATTAGAAAGAATAAGTACCTAATTTTAAAATTGAAATAACTGTAAGAACATTGAGCTTATAGAAAAGTTTTATCAAACAAACATGCATGACAATAACTTTCTTATCTCAAACTATTTCCTTTATTCTATCTGCAATTTATGTAGCAAACTCCATGCTTTATTTGCCCTTTTTCGATTAGATATGTTGATTAATCAAGTGTTTAATACTTTTTTACAAGCTTTTATTGAACTAATAAGCCTGTTGTTAAGGTCAAATTGTTCAAGTTTTATTTCACCCACTTCTAGTTATGAGATTGACTTGATTTGGTATATATATATGTAGTTTGGATGACAATGCATTAGTACTAAAAGTACAGTCAGCAAAAAGTTTTGTTAGAATGTTTTTTTTTACAAAAACTTATTACACCTATTAACCTATTATATCTTAGATAGGTAGGTATATTATTTGTTTTCATTTTACCACACACAATTTTGGTTAGCTGGAAGAGATCCCCTTTTAGGGATAAGTTCGCTTTTGTAATTTTTTTCTGATGATAACACTTTTATTAGATTTTTTATATTCATTGAAGAATTTACTCATAACTCTTATAAAACCCTAACAATTGTCATTTTCTTAACAACTTTTTTTTTGTGACTAAAAAGCCCTATACTCACACTGGTTCAAACATTTTTTAAATTATTGCAATGAAAGAAAGTCTGAGTATGTTCAACTACACAGAAAACATTAGATTAGTACACCTAATAAGTTAAAAGAAATTTAAAAAAACACGGTTAACTTCTAACTTAACTTATTTAACTCTCATTTTATTTCTTAACTTCAGTGTATGTTTAATATATTATGTGATGGTGAAGCAAAATAGAACATTACTGCAGAGGCCATGAAGTAAGGGATTGATGGACGAGTTTGGGGTAGGAGTCCAGATAAAACGAGTCCAGCAATCCCTGTTCTGGCCGAGGTTTGTATAGTGCTTTTCTCAACAACAATGTGAGGGTATATTTCATCCATCCATCAATCCATCCATCCATCCATCCATCCATCCATCCGTCCGTCCGTCCGTCCGTCCGTCCGTCGTCCGTCCGTCCGTCCGTCCGTCCGTCCGTCCGTCCATCCATCCATCCGTACATCCATCCATCCGTCCATCCGTCCAATCGTCCATCGCATCGCATCGCATCGCAGTATCGCAAATGCTTACGAGTAGTGGTGGTTCGTAATTTTTCCTTTGTCAGTTTAATGTTAGTAAGCAAATTTAAAAAGTTAGAGCAGCGGACAATAATGGATTTTCATGCATACTTCATGGCCTAGGCCGAGAAGTTATGTAGAGAGGTGGTAGGGAGCCATAAATGAGAAACTTCATGTCTCCATTTCGTGACATTAACACAGTTTTTTTTTTTTTTTATTTGACTGGATGGCAAACGAGCAAATGGGCATTGAGCATTTCCGAGCATGTTTGAGAAAATTCTATTATTATTATTTTATTTTTATGAATGGGCTGGACTTATAATTTGGTAAACTGATGTGAATATAATAATAAAGTACAGTCAGCAAAAGAAGCTTGTTTCAATATAATTTGATCGCTAAAATATAAATTAAAGATTGCCATTCATTAGTATCAGCACAGAATAACTAATAGTACTACGGTACAAAAGGGAATCTCTCGAACAAAAGACAAGTTTAGGTATAAATCGTTGCCTACTCTTACGACTTGCACGCGAAATTGAAACTTATCATGTTACACAAGCGTTCATATTCCGTTGGGCACCGTTGACTCGAAACCGGTTTGGCGCCAAAAGCACAGGGTTCCCACTCGCTGATGAATAAAGATAACAGTGGGTATTTAATATGAATTCAATAAACTACCTTTAATAAATAAGTAAATATACTTTAACATACATGACAACAAAGCATATATGACAATAATAACCTACTTATCTACCTACTACCTATGTCTACTAAAGATTTCCGTATTGGCGAAACCATATATTATTTCTGACCAACCAATTAAAGAATTTTATCACGAATTTTAAACTATTACTAGGCAGGGACATAGGAAATTAGAGCAGTAAAGAGAACAACCTTTCAATATCTTTAGGAATGTTGAAAAATAATAATTCCGATTCCTTTATCTTCTTTTTATTTATACATTCGTAAACAGCAAACTTATACGGATTATATCGCCCTTTGCCTAAATTTGAATTGAAGTTGAGTAAAAAAAAAAAAACAACGTTAGGTAAAGTAGAGAACCATTGTATGAATAGGTATATAGATAGAAACTTTAATCTTCATAACAAAAAACATGGCTCTATTCTATAACACGATCTTAAAAATAAAAGAATAAATGTAAAAAAATGTTAATAAATATAATATGGAAAACAAAATCTTACAAAACAGACTAAACCACAGAATAGATAATAGTACAAGTAGTAAAGTAAAGATACGTAACATAGAGTAGGTAGAGTATGAAGACCTAAATGACCTGCAGGGCTACTAGGAAACTCGAAACTCGAAGTTCGTATCGTACCGTCCCTCTCGCTCTCGTATTAAATAGTATAAGTGTCAGAGGGACCGCACGACACAAACTTCGAGTTTCGAATTTCAAAGTAGCCCTGGAGGATACCAGGGGTTGGACACTGCAGTTTAGGTACGTTCGGCCGGCGCGCCTAATCATTAGGCGCACGGCAGTGGGTTGCCGCTCGAGGACTTTTTTCCGTCAACAGTTATCTGTTCTGATTGGTTATTTTGGAGTCTTTTTGTATTTTTTATTTCAACTCCAAATTTGTTACTTTGGTCATCCCGTAAAACCATATCGAAAATACAAACTGAGACATGGATGCACAGAAAAACCAGAAAAGAGACCAGCGCTGGGAATCGAACCCAGCTCCTCAGCATTCCGTGCTGCGTGCCATACCCCTACACTACCACTGGACAGGAGTACAGACACGATTTTCTCCTATGCACACATATCTCAGATTGCTTTTTTCTACTATGCTACTTACCTACGCGCTTACGCGCTTGGTTATCTGTTCTTCGAGCGATGTGGCCCGCCCATTGCCACTTCAATTTGCGTAATTCTTCAAGCTATGTTGATGACTTTAGTTCGTCGGCGAGAATTTACGTATTCCGGATTCTATCGCGCAAAGAAACTGAATGCATGTCTGTTGCAATAGCGCAGGGTTTCTCAAACTTATGGCTCCACGTACCCCTGTTAAAGTTTCTAGACCATAGCGGACCCCCCCCCTCAAGTAATAAAATTGACTGTTGGAGAAACTAAAAATAAAAAATACAAAAAGACTCCAAAAACCAATCTTAATCATCTTGCTAGTCTTGCAGCCTGGTGGTTTTTGGAGTCACGTAGTCGCGAACCCCTACCGTCGAATAGCGAACCCCTAGGGGTTCGCGTACCCCACTTTGAGTAACCCTGCAATAGCGTAATATTTTGTAGTGTCCGACTGAAACGTTTTTTTTTGTCGATACCGAGAACGAAACTTTAACAGGATTAGTTCTTAAAAAGTTGTCAATTTTCAGTTGTCTACTTAGTAGAAAAAAAATCTAGACGCTATTTCAACACAAAAAATAAGGTAAAGGTGATAAACAGTCGGATAATCTTTGTTGTTGGATCCGATAGAAAGTTTCGATGTAGTTACAAAATTAAGATTATTTCCTCACAAGATTTCGTGACGTTTTCCAGACGTCGAGAAGTTTCGGATGCTCTATGCCAGGGTTTCTCAAACATATGGCTCCACGTACCCCTGTTAAAGTTTCAAGACGACAGCGAACCCCTACCTCTCCCCCCCCCCCCCCCCCAAAGAAAGTAATAAAACTGGCTGTTGGAGAAACTAAGTTTATTTTTATTTCAAACATCATCATAATATAGTGTATATTATTTATTTCAATAAAAGGTAACAAATATAGGTAAGAATCGTCTTGCCAACGAAAATACAAACTGAAACAAATAAGTAACAAATTTGGAGTTAAAAAATACAAAAAGACTGCAAAAACCAATCTTAATCATCTTGCCTGTCTTGCAGCCACCATCACGTAAACTTTGTCGCGAACCCCCTACCGTCTAATAGCGAACCCCTAAGGGTTCGCGTACCCCACTTTGAGAAACCCTGCTCTATGCAGTTTATGTTTTATGATCTCGTCCTTAGTGTTAATAATTTCTTGACAAAACTGATTTCTTGTGAATTTCATGACGGAACCAATTTTTGAGAAATACTCATAGACGTGTTAAAATCGTTGTATTAAATGTCGAAGGGCCAATCTTTCTTGACATATGAACAGTGAAACACTTGTAATTCATGTATGTAGGTGGTATAAAATAATTATTCCACGACTAGACTGTTACCCGCGACTCCGTTCGAGTAGAATTCGTTTGTCGCTCTCCCGCGGGGACTATGCAATTTTCTGGAATAAGAACTATCCTATGTCCTTCCCCGGGACTCAATCTATCTGCATACCGAATTTCATCTGAATCGCTTCAGTAGATCCAGAGATTACTTCCTACAACCTCACAAACTTCACCTCTTTATAATAGTAAGTAAAGTATAGAAGTATGAAACCGACATACTACTTAACTACAAAAACCTTAGATAATGACGTATAAATCAAATTCCTTTACCCTTTAGGGCAGGAGCAGAAAGAGAACGGGAAAGAGAACTCTATTAAGTAACTTAAAGTTCAACAGTTGTGACACGTTATTATTTACATCGAAGAAATTTTTTTACCAGTCCCGATTTTGAATCGGTCTCGACTGTTGAACTTTAAATTATAGAATTCTAGACTTGTTTTTAATGTTTTATCTTATTTTTTATAAACGCCATTTTATTCATGGTTAAATTGAGCACCTTAATCAAAGCTTTTAACACCGGAACACTTAATTAATAGACTCTATTAAAACAGAGTCAAAATCTAAAACAGGCAGCCGTTACTTTGCAAATTTTCAAAACAACTTCTTTAAGACTTTAACACCATCTACTAAAGTCTACGTTGAATCAAAAAGGCTGGTGTCTTACGACAATTTAGTAATAAGTTAGTGCATCAAAACACCTTGAAATTAACTAGTAGGTTATACGAAAAGTCGTTTTAAATGATGACATAATGGTCTTATAGCTTTATATATATGTAGTCTAGGCGATGTGACTTTCAAGAGCAGAGGTCGTTGCCGTATTAAGTGCTATGCAAGGAAATAGTCAAATTGTAACGGAGGGGCTGTCCCTCTCACTCTCGTATTGAATAATATTAGGGTCGGCGGGACGGTAAGATCCGAAGTTCGAATTTTGCACTTCTTAAGTTGAGCCAGCTATATCAGTGATTGTAGGGTTCCCTACCGCTACCGCAGTACGCAAAAACAAACCCTTAGGCTGAGTTTCCACCACAGATCAAAGGCAAAGTCTAAATATCTTTATTCAGTTTAGGCTATAACAAGCACTTATGAGTGTCAAAAAATCTACCACCGGTTCGGAAAAACCTCTCTTGAGAAGAATCCGGCAAGAAACGCAACGAGGTATTTTTTTTAACAGATTTACAATATTATTAAATGATATCTATACATCACAAGTCAAAATCAAAGTCAAGTCAAAATATATTTATTCAATTTAGGCTATAACAAGCACTTATGAATGTCAAAAAAATCTACCACCGGTTCGGAAAAACCTCTGTTGAGAAGAATCCGGCAAGAAACTCAACGAGGTATATTTTTTTAAACAGATTTAAATTTTTAAAGTATTTAACACAACTTTATTTTTACGAGTAACACAGTAGTTCCGCTATTTGAAGGGATCGCCGATGCGGATCGGAATTATTTCCAAATATCCCTGTCCATGATATAATCATTAACTTTATAATACGCCTTAGATATTAATGTTTTCTTGACAATAGGTCTGAATTTTGTATCCGTTTCATTTGTAATATTTTTGGAATTTGAGCGCGGAGTGAGAGGAATATGTTTTTCATGATGGAAACGCTCCATTTACCTATTCTCGCACAGGAATCTCTAGTGAAAATAGCTGAGCGGAGCGAAGCGAGGTAAATGAAGCGTTTCTATTGGTTCATCATAAACATATTCCTCGCAACACGTGTCATCCTCGCACATCTCTGGTGGGAACGCAGCCTTAGACAAGGAATATTATAAAAATCCATTTTAAAAATTTTGTTCTTTGCCAAACTTGTTGATATCTTAGCGCGAAAGGGACAGTTCCCTGTGAACATTTCAGCGTCCGAAAAACCTGGTTTAAAGTCATACATACAATCATATCCACACATACACGTCCAAAATATTTATAACTAGGTATTTAGACACGCTGGCCTCTATTGAACATTTGAACCAACTGGTTTTCCAACAAGACGCATAAATAAATTAACATTCGCCGATACTAACTGCTTGCAAAAAAAACTAAGTCGGTTTTAAATTCTTTACAACTAGTCTTGAGTTTTGAGATCAAGTTTCTTTATAAATAAAATGTTGTAAAAAAATATTTTTTAATATAGCGTTTTGCTGACTGTACCTTTGTTGATTTTACTTGCATTGTCATCCAAACTACATTTCCGTACCAAATTTTAAGTCGATGCCATTAACCGTTGAGGAGTTCCGTCCTGCAGAGACGATCCTGGCCGGTCCACCAGAATATCGCTACCAGATTGTATTGCCACCAGATTTACATAAGTTTCCCTCTTCTTCAACCATTATCCACCCAGTGCTGAGTGTAGGTCTCTTCAAATCCACGCCATTCAGTTCGGTCTCTGCCCTTCGCATCCAGTTCTTCCCAACCACTCTAACAAGATCGTCAGTCCAACGCATCGGTTGCCTGCCCACATTTCTGTGTCATAAGTTTGCTAAAGTGTGCTAAATTTCAAGTCAAAGCGACCACTAGAAGTGCGTCAAATAACTTGCAAGATTTGATGCAAAAACAAACGGCAAACTAAATAATGTACTTAAAAGCTTGTAACAAGTAAGGTACTGTCATGTACGAAGAGGAGGATGATTAACGATAAATATCGCGACAAAAAAGCCGTGGTGGCCTAGTTATTTAACCAGCCTTTCAAGCATAGGATCGTGGGTTCAAACCCAAGCTTGCAGTTTCATTTGTTTAATTATTACTGAGGTCTAATTTAAGACACTGACTATATTGCTCTTGCTTAAAGACATTTGGACAGGTTTTTCAAGGTCCCAAATCTATTTAAATTTGGTATCAATGAGTCTAGTTGAAAACAAAAATATCGTAATTTTAACCCCCAGTGCAAAAAGAGGCGTTTTATAAATGCGACTGCCATGTGTGTCCTCTTTTTAATTGCTTCTAGAATACACGCTAGGACAATAACGTCTATAGTTGACCTATCCATAACGGTTTTCAACTTCGCAGATAAAAGCCTGCGATAGCATACTTTAGCACCTGAAAACATGTAACAGCACACCAAAATCAACCAGCGTGTGTCCAAAACCATTCAGCTAAATGCGATTCGATGCTGTGCCCTTAGTGTAAGTTTCGGTTAGAAATACGTCTCGATCGCGTTCGCGTTAAAATCTCAATTTGTATGGAAACACGAACAGCGCCTCTAGCGGAACGTTTGCGATGTTCGTGTTTCCATACAAATTGAGATTTTACGCGAACGCGATCGAGACGTATTTTGTAACCGAAAACTTACACTAGGGGTACTGATAGATGTGTCTTCACCCTAAAACGCCCGACGCGTCGCGGGCCCGCACACGACCCGCACCCGTCGTCTGTGTGTGTTGGGCTTTACCTATCCCCGCTCAGCTCAGCATCTCTAACGGAAACAGCTCGGCGAAGCGTGGATACGTAAATTAACCGTTTTTACAAGCTTTTATTTAGGTTCACCTGTCCCGTTGCCTGTCTGTCTGTAATCAAATCTTGGAAGTTTAATTCGACCAACTTCCAGTAGTTGTATTGACTTGAAATTTGGTATACTTATGTAAATTGCGTGACAATACCACCACCATGGACCAGACATTTTCCTGGTCAGCTCAGGTTGCTGAGGTCAGTCGCAAACTTTTTGCCTCACTTCACTCGCTCAGGCGCTTGCAGAATTTTTCTGCCACTCCAAACCAAATCAGTTTGACCCAATCTCTTTTACTTCCAATGCTCGATTATGGTGATGTTGGGTACCTGGATCTGAGTGAGGGGCTGCTTGACAAGCTCGATCGCCTCCAGAACGTGTGTATTCGGTACATTTTTGGACTCCGTAAATACGATCACGTTTCACAGTTTCGCACGCAACTTAAATGGCTATCTATCAGGGACCGCAGAAACGTCCACATTCTGTCATTGCTCTTCAACATTCTTTTTAATCCTTCGGCTCCTTTATATCTTTCTGGGCGATTCAGCTACTTAGCTGAAGGCAGCCAACATCGTTTGCGGTCAAGCGCCAATCTCCTTCTAGCATCTCCTTCTACCTCATCCAAGATCTACTCCAAATCCTTTTCTGTGCATGCGGCTAGGTTGTGGAATCGGTTGCCGATCACCGTCCGACAATCTTCCTCCGTATACTCGTTCAGAGAGACATTGAAGAAGATGTGGCTCACACTATAGTTCCTTGATTATTTAATAAGTAATTAGTCCTACTATATACATTGGTTATATTGGATTTGGATGATATTTGTAATGTAAAATTGATGTGTATTTTTGTTATTATTATTATTTTATTGATTTATGTTCATAAATAATAAATAAACTGTTTTTATATTTATATTGTTATATATTTATTGTTATAAATATATTAATGTTTTATATATGTTATATATTTATTGTATATAGTTATATATATATGCATTTATATTTCTTCAAATGTTTTTCTCTATTTGTCGATCCTTGTTTTTTGGATTGCTCCTCTACCACTCAAAGGTTGACTGGCAGAGATCCCTGCAGGGATAAGTCCGCCTTTGTACTTAACACAACTTTTATTTATGTAACCTTTTTGTTTTTCCTTTTTGTACAATAAAGAGTATAAACAAACAAACAAACAAACAAACAATACAATAATCTGGTAGTGACATTCCGGTAGTTCGGCCAGGATCGTGTCCGCGGGACGGAACTCTTCGACGGTTAATGGCATTGACTCGAAATTTGCTATGCAAATGTAGTTTAGGTGACAATGCAAGTACAGCCAACGAAAAGTACTGTCAGCAAAAAAAGCTTGTATTAAAAAATATGTTTTTACCAAAAACTAATTATTGGTTCATGATATGATAAACACATTCCTCGCAAATGCATCCTCGCCCATATCTGATCGAAACCACAAAACACAGATAGTTCAGAAATCAATCTCCATACAAGTGCGCTCGAGCAACGCACACATAGACACTGCTCAAGGACACGATATCTGGGACCGGTTGGGACCAGTGCGAGCGCGAGTGCCATCCGCTTGAGACACGCGTCTGTGAACTTTTTTGTGCAATAATGGAGCAACAAAAAAAAAGTTATTATAACTGTTCAGTGGACGGTTGTTTCAATTAAATAATCGTGAATTTCGCCAATAACGAAATCATCGCAAGATATTTTCTGTGACAAATTTATAATATACTATACTATACTTAAATAAATTTTGCTACTTTACGATCCCACTGAATAATAAAACTCACGTTTATCACGTTGGTCGGCGTCCTTACTCGGTATGGGTACAGGCAGAATACCAGCGCTGCGGCTTACCGCAGCACAAATAGCACAATGCTGAGCCAGCGCCTGTTCTTCAGTGCATCACATGTCTTCTCATTTATGTGTCTGATCTGTTTAATTGTTATTTAATTTATGTTTTTATTTAATTGTTAGTTTTATTATCCTTAGCTACTAAGCCATGTCTTTGTTTTGAAGAATAAAGATTATATCTATCTAATATAACAATGACATTAAAATTAAAATATTTTAGTTATTAATTTATATTCATTCTTCCCGTTTCATTCTCAACAATAAATCAAACAAGTAGTACGAGTGCCACTACCACGATAGTTTTTTGGTGCATAAGCCATAGTTGACAACCTTAGAGCGACTGCCGAGCGTAGGTATGAAAAGTGAAGTGCATACAGGAGATTTACTTCTGAATTATCTGTGTTTTGTGTCGAAACGCAGGCTTATGACTTTTCGTAGTATCTGTTGGTATTACTTCCGAGTCGACGTAATGGTAATTATATTCAGTATAGATCTACGATTTACGATAATTAAGCATATTTTAAATTAACCATCGGAGACTTCACGTGCGTGTCATGCTGCCGATAAGATATAGTATGTTAAATATAATGATTATGCATTAATAGTACATTACTGCAGAGGCCATGAAGTAAGGGATTGATGGACGAGTTCGGGGTAGACGTCCGAGTCGTAGACGAGGCCGGATAAAACGAGTCCAGCAATCCCTGTTCTGGCCGAGGTTTGTATGGTGCTTTTCTCAAACAATGTGAGGAAATATTTCATCCATCCATCCATCCATCCATCGCATCGCAATGGTGGTTGGCTGTTTGTCAGTTTAATGTTAGTAAGCAAAATTAAAAAGTTAGAGCAGCGGACAATAATGGATTTTCATACATACTTCATGGCCTAGGCCACGAAGTTATGTAGGGAGCCATAAATGAGAACCTTCATGTCTCCATTTCGTGACATACATTTCCGAGCATGTTTGAGAAAATGTATATGACATACAAGGAGCCGACGGGTACTTTTGATCTAAACCTGGAGGGGGGGCGTCAGGTACTACAGGCGCCGCGCTTTCCAGCTCAACTTAACCACTTAACTTGAATACCTATTTTTATCGATATCTCGTAGGAGTGAGTATGAATCTTTGTGTAAAAAACGCGACCGGTCATTTTGTTGTTTTGTAACGAGGTGTCATACAGCTCGTTTCTTCCTAACTCTTTGTACTGTCTGGTTTAGCACATATTCGAAAAAAATAACATTTAAATTCAAATTTCCTTTTCTAATTCCACACCTGTTCAATTGTAAACCACCTGTTTGTTGTGTATGGTCGTGTCTAAAAGGGCGCCAAGGGCATGAATCGCCACCCGGCACCTGACCAACCTTGACTTTCGGTGTCCACTCGTTGTCAACAAGTGGACTTTGTGTGGTCTATGAATTTCCTAGTAGTCGCTACGGCGGCGAGCAGCGGGCGCCACCGAGTGGTCCACTCGCCGTCCGCGCGTGGTAACCCCGCGAGTGAGGCGATCCGGTGACGCTACGGAGTTGATGTAGTGAGCGCATGCCCATACAAATCCATATGAAGAATACTAACCGCTCGAGGCGAGGCGGTGCTGGTCGGGTGCCGGGTGACTGTATTAAGCTGTGTGTGACCTTAAGGCCTGCTCTGGACTAGTCCTCATCCCTTTGTTACCAGTGCAGAGTAGGTACTGTTTTTTTTAAAAAAAATAGCTGCAATATACTTCCTTATAATACTAGCTGTGGCTCGCGACTCCGTCTACGTAGAAGTATGAAAAATAGTTAATCATTTTTTTTTATTAAAATCGGCCAAGCCGTTTCGGAGGGGTTTGGTCACAAACACTGAAACGAGAATCCTACATCCCACTAATATTACAAACGTGAAAGTTTGTAAGTCTGTTTGTTTGTTACTTCATCACGTCTAAACCTCTGAATCGATTTAGATGAAATTCGGTATACACATGGTTCGAGTCCCGGGAGAAAGGACATCGGGTAGTCTTTATACCGGAAAACTGCATACATAAGTAGTTCCCGCAATAATCGAATTCTATTCGGACGGAGTCTGGTAAGGGCTAGTACATAAATAAAGGTAGGACTTATAACTTACTAGTGTTTACCCGCGGCTCCGCACACCTAAATCATTAGATCCAGCAGCCGAATTGAAATTTCGGGATTTTTAATAATTCCCGTGGGAATTCCCGAAAAGTAAATTTGGTTTTCATTGACGTTACATTAAAAATAAATGAAATAAATAAAATAAATGAAATAAATGTATTCCTTATTTCTGTCCATTGTAAAGGTTGCCTGGAAGAGATCGCTCTGAAGCGATAAGGCCGCCTATTGCTTACCTTAGAAAA
This sequence comes from Choristoneura fumiferana, assembly GCF_025370935.1. NCBI lineage: Eukaryota > Metazoa > Arthropoda > Insecta > Lepidoptera > Tortricidae > Choristoneura > Choristoneura fumiferana. The sequence goes on along the minus strand of NC_133498.1, from coordinate 308,689 downwards.
TCTCTATGTATATACTTGTGTTTTCTGTACTGTTTACTGTATTGGTGTGCAATAAAGAGTTATTGTATTGTATTGTTGTAAAAACAATCATGTCAAATCTCATGACTCTAAGCCCAACGGTCGTTGTTTAGGGATTTTATCCCTATCCCGTGGGAATATCGGAATAAAATGTAGCCTATGTTTTATTGCAGATGTCCAGCTACCTACATGCCAAATTTCATCCAAATCCGTCCAGCCGTTTCAGCGTGAAGGAGTAACAAACATACTCACCCACTCACAAACTTTCGCATTTATAATGTTAGTAGGATTGAATACCTGAGACCTGATGATTAAAAGTTAGTCAAATTATATGATAACGTAATTTAGTTAATAACAAAGAATTCATAGCGTCACAGCTTATCGCACAGCCAATATTATCGCTGATTGACTCATTTATAACTTATTAGTTATCAGTCAGCATTAAGATTCGATTTTTCGGACTTTGACGGTGCATATGACCTGTAGCCATGTCATCGTGCACCTTTGATTGTACAGTCGCCATGAGATATTTCGTAGCGGCGAAGGTGGTCTCAAAAATATCGGCACATGCACTCTGTTATTAAGGTATTAGAGTTCATGTTTCAATATTTTTGACCACTGTCACAGGGCGGCCACGCCGTACAAAATACGCGTTCTCGGATCTACATAGGCACGACGACGTCTGTACACGCGTCAATGTGTGCGTAAGCTGCACAGGGCTGACTATTGCAAAACCGTATAGTACTATAAGTGCTACCAATGACATTTAAAGGTACTCATATGTAGGTATGGCTTAGATATGTGCAAATAAATGTAATCGTTAATCTTACCTATTTCGAGGGTATTCTGGCAAAACAGAATAAGTGCAATTTTTTTTAAAGTTACATAGGCATACTCAATGTTTTCTGCTTTACTTATCTAGCAAAACCGTATAAAAAATAAATATTGTACACATATTCATATATTTATTCAAAAAAAACAATACAAGTATTGTGTCCACACTTATCCGGTTCTGCCAGAATATCCTCGATTTATTTAAACCTACTTAAAATGTGTCTGCCTGCGGATTTTAAGCATTATTATTTTCAATTACAATAGATATACTTCTACAAACTTACAAGAATCATTCGATAGATAGTTATTTCATGTATTAATCGCGTTATTTTCAGAAATCACTATTTATTTAGAAAAAGGAAGTAGGTAGGGTAACGTTACGATTTCGCAAAATTATTGCTCCCGAACTTAGTGCCGTGCGGCCGACATACATCGCGTCGCGCACCCGACTGCTTTCCTGCGGTTTTTTTGCAATCTGCGCTTGAGGGGTGGGGTAACTCGAACCGGTGCGGGGCGGAGCGTGGCCATTCTGTACGTTTGTACTATTATATATTCTGTGCCACCGTGGCCGCTCGGAAATATTTGATGGCGACTGTACGGTGGCAATGTGGTTGTTATAATGTTAAACGAGCAGCGTTACAGCTGAAAAGCAGCGTTACAGGCTAATAAAAAAGCGTTTTACTTAAAACTTTTCTTTTCTTCTTAAACCTGCCCCCTTTCCACAGACTGATATGTCCACAACACGAAGTGCCGTCAACGCAATCCGCGCGCGCCGGGGGCACAAGGAGCGGTCCAAGAACTTCACCGAACTGGAGAAACGGACCGTGCTCGAGCTGATCGCGCGCCACCGCGACGTGCTGCGACAGGGCCGCTCCAACAACGCCACCAACAGGAGCAAACAGGTCAGGATAATAAAAAAAAACTACCACGCGTTACCAAAAGTTACCATAAGTTACCAAAAACTACCATAGTCCACAACAAGAAGCGCCATCAACGCAACCCGCCCTCGCCGTGGGCACAAAGAGCAAGAACTTCTCCGCGCTGGAGAAAAGGACCGTGCTCGAGCTGATCGCGCGCCACCGCGACGTGCTGCGACAGGGCCGCTCCAACAACGCCACCAATAAGAGTAAACACGTCAAGATAATAAAAACTACCACAAGCTACCAAAAACTACCATAATTAATCTTAACTTATGATACTTTACAGTAAAGTATCATAAGTTACCAAAAAACTACAACAAGTTTTTAAAAAAACTAATATAAGTAACCAAAAATTGACAGCTGATAATGTTACCAGACCGCAAAAAAGTAATAGGCATAGGACGACCAGATGGCCTAGTGGTTAGAGAACCTGACTACGAAGCTTGAGGTCCCGGGTTCGATTCCCGTGTCGGGGCAGATATTTGTATAAAAAATACGAATGTTTGTTCTCGGATCTTGGGTGTTTACTATGTATTTAAGTATGTATCTATATCTATATAATTATATTTATCCGTTGCTTAGTACCCATAACACAAGCTTTGCTAAGCTTACTTTGGGACTAGGTCAATTGGTGTGAATTGTCCCGTGATATTTATTTTATTATTTATTATAGGAATATGTCGATATGGGTAAGGTCGCAAATAATTGTAAAATAACACACTGGAAGACATAACACACTGAAACACAATAACGCACTGGAATATTGTAAAGCTTAGTGCTCATTTGACTATTTTAGGTTAAAAAAGTGCAGCTAATTTTTTATGTATTCATTTTATTTGTACGAAATTCGAATCCACTAATTAACAATAGGAATGAAAGTTTTCTTTTGCAAGGTTAATAACAAAAATAATTCGAAAAGCTAAAATGATCTTTATTCGTCGCCATAATCACAATAAAATTAATGGTCGCCATTACCATGTCATGTTGCAGATGAATGCAACGTCGGGGACAGTGACTCAACGGGGTCACCCCGTTTTGACATAAAATTAGTTCAAAATAGTATTCATTAAATGTATGTTAGTCTGCAAGGTATTTATTGTGTTAGCCAAGTTGCCCGAAATAAATAGATTTATTATTATTATTACGCACGACTGAACTCGGCTCCACATACTATTTTAACGACATAGAGGATTTATATAAAACTTTGTATACAATGAGATTTGAGAAATCTTGGTTTAATGTAAATTACTTTTGCTTAAACTGTAAGGAAAAAAATAAAAACAAAAAAGATGTAATATGAAAAACTTGTTTTTGCTCTACTTTTTTTCTTTAATAATATTAAGAAAATCGAATTTATATCAAACCAACATATATGTATATATCATTTCATTCTATATGGGAAGTTCAATATTGATCCAACATGTCGTTTTAAAAGCTGTAAAAACCGGGTCTCCAGATGTGTCCCCAAAATATTGTATGAAAGTGCCGTTTGGTTACGAAAACTATTAAGAAAAATTCGTTATATTATTCATGAAATAGATTTATTGTACACCTATAACTTCAAAATATTAAATCGAATTAAAAAAGTAACAAATTCTTTCAATTACTAAATAAAATATAAAATGTCCACAAAACAAAACCGTATTTAGCATAAGCATCTATACTTGGTTTGAATAGGTATTTAACTAAATGTAAACAAAACAACATCAATTGGTGTTTTAAACATAGCAATTCCCCATTAAACTATCTAAACATTAACATTTCTGTATTTAAATACACTAGTCTAGTTTGTATTACAATAAGTAAAATGTTTTAAATCCATGAAACTACCAACTACTAACTGTTCATTTAGCCTAGTGTTATTATATATTAATTTAAACTTTTACGATTTCTTTTAAGTCAAAATTTAAATAATTGCGAGATCATTTTAAAGGTCCACAATAGATACACCAATACAAAGTCTTATAAATATCGCACATACCATAATAATTATATGTCTTCATAATTTTCCACTTCACTTATTAGAAAATAACATAACCCTCATTTTTACTTCGCCACAACCGGTTAACTGTCATGTACAACCAGCTTTAAAAAACTCCGGTGTGTCACATAACATACAACATAACACACAATAACGCACTGGCACAAACACAATTGGAAATTCTAACTTCAACAACGAATACCAGCCAGAAATTTACTTCGATTTCAATTTAAACCACGTGTTTACTTAGTTCATTGCCTGTATTTTCATAATTCGGGGTGTAATAAACAATACTTTCGTACTTACCTTGTACAAATCTTCAAACAAATCCCCGAAACATGCGCAGTAAAAACACACATCCACCTTACGAAGACTATCGCGACCACAAAATGAGTAGTGGTGAGAAAAGTGACATTTGACAGTTTACGTAAGGTGTTGCCACACCTAAAATTGGTCGAATTTGTTGCCTAGTCGAGTAAACAAAAAATCTACCATCAAATCAAATTCGAATAACACACTGGAAAAATTCTGGAGACACATTTATAGATTATGATTTTTGACCATTAGGATTGCTTGATTAAAATAATATATATATAATTACACGTCATTTTTATCGCTATTAGTAGGTAAACTAAGAATTTTAAACCATTACACATATTTTTTTTTCTATGAAAATTATTTTGTTGTTGGGTAGTAAGGAGACACATATTTTTTGTATGGAGATTGTATTTTGTTGATTAGTAAAATATTTTTTTTATTTTTATTGACAACACTAGAATAAATCTGGTTATTGCTACGTTATGTTTAGGATATAATTACGACATTCTAATAAAAAATTATGATTTTCATTGATTAAGCACATTTTATTCGGATGAAAACGTGGGCTCACTTCAAAATGTTCAAATAGTACAAATTTTACGACCTTACCCATATAACCTTGTGTAGACGCGGAATTAAAATGTTTGTCACTCTTGGACTTTATTTTCATAGTTTTAAATCTAAAAACGACTAAAAGGATAGCAACAAATTAAAAATAAATCAATATCGTAAAGAAAATTTCACAATAGCGGATATAGTTCCAAGCAAACCGATGGCAGTAAGTGCACAATGACATATATGAAATGTCAGTAAACAAAATGGCGGATGGCGTCTTTACAGATGTATTTTATTAATATTTCGTCTTAAGTTTTATTCTAACATCGATATTAAGTTTTTTTATTAAGTACACACACAACACACAAACATCACGCCTGTATTCCCAAATGGGGTAGGCAGAGCACACGAAATGTTACCGCTTCGGAGCCACTTTTAGCAATTTTAGGTTTTAAGTTTGACAAAAACTGTACAATAGTGACAGGTACTAGCCTGTCGCCTACGGTATACCTTAACCTATATCCTCAATTATTTTTTTACATCGACATTACATGAATAGTGAAACCGTTGCAACATTTGTGTGTAAAGCCGAGTTTAGACTTGCAAGAAAAATCGTGCAAGTTGCATTACATTGCGAGGCCGTAAAGCCAACGAGTTTGTAGCGGTCAATCGAGCGCCGCAATGTAATGCAACTTGCAGGATTTTTCTTGCAAGTCTAAACTCGGCTTAAGTAATGAACTGTCAAGTTGGTTCGCCTCGAATTCTGGACTCGAGTATTGGTTATCATTTATCAAAAACTGTCTAAGTACTAAGCTTAACATTATGTTAATAATCAAAGCGGTTTGCCACTGAATTGTGATAAATCTAATAAATAAATCATATCGCGCCTTCGGTAGTACAAGGGATAAATTGTCTAAAAATCGAAAAATTTGTCAAATCGTACTGTAAAGGAAATGAAATTATGCCCTTGTTCTGCCGAAGGTTCGATATCTTATTTAACCACAATCTTTCTGAAGATCATTCGAAATGAATACATTTTCGTGTCATGTTTCATTATTAAACATACTTTTGTTGACGTTATTTGATATAATCGCTTCTTAGCGACAAAACTATGCTATCTCCAAAGTTGCGCTATTACCAGATGTCACAGTTTTGTCGCAAAGGTGCGTAATGTATAATTGTCATCAGTGCTCTGTGTCCCAAACTTCAAGTTAATCAGATCATTAGAACAACCGCTTTAAATCGGTCCAACCGTTCTGCAGATAAACGGGAACATTCGTATGTGCACAAACAAACAACCTCTCACGCTAAACGCATATACCTTTTCCTTTCCGCCCTTGGTAAAAATAAGAAATGGGTTGAAACTGATTTCCATGACTTTATTTATTATATTATGATTGATAGTGTAGTTAAGTTAGGTACAAGGTTATTTAAAAAAAAACCGGCCAAGATCGTGTCGGACACGCCCGAAATAGGGTTCCGTAGCCATTACGAAAAAATAAGTAATATTTTTCTAAGGATTTCGTATTTTATACGGAATCTTCCAAGCTTAGGTATTTTTTATACCTTAAGCTGCTATTTAAGAGTAAAACTACTAATAATTCTCAAGCAAACTTAGCCGTTATAGTTTTCCTTGGAAGTTTGATATACTTACTACATCCTGATTTTTTTCAAATTTTCCACCCACCGGTTTAGATTTTAGAGCGATTTTTAAAATTTGCACTTTAAATTGAATATTTCGCAAAAAATCAATGAATCGAAAAATCGTCTTAGCAATCCCCTAATGGTTTAAAATACCTATCCAACGACACTATAAGGTGTGGATGAGAAAAAAAAACACCCCCACTTTACGTCTATGGGAGGTACACTAAAAAAATTTTTTTTTATTCGTTTTTATATGTACCATTTTGTCGGCATAGTTTACATATATATCCGTGCAAAATAACAGCTTTCTAGCATTGATAGTCCCTGAGCAAAGCCGCGACGGACGGACAGACAGACAGACAGACATGGCGAAACTATAAGGGTTCCGTTTTTGCCATCTTGGCTCCGGAACCCTAAAAAACAATTACGACTTTAAGCCGTCAGCTGTAATCGCGCTAGTAATCTTGATTATATTAAATCATTAACTCATTATGTACAGCAATAACAGTTAAACTTCTTTGTTAAGAACGATAATAATGATACTGCGTGATAATACGATAACTCGCCTACGTGTGCCAGGGGACCTACGAACAGTGCAACTGTGTTAGTTTTAGACAAAGAAAACGTCTAATACGGTATTTGACTATTTTGTATATGTTTTATAAATTAAAACTACACAATGCCTGTTATCGAATAGAAAAACAATTTTTAAGCTACCTTTACAAATAACAAAGTTATAAAGATTTGAAATTTAGGATTAGACAGAGAAAGACATACTGGCATGTGACGTCACACGCCAGTACCGCCATACTTGCTGCATAGAGAAAAGCGTTTGAGAAAGAGACGGGTATATAGATTTTTCAAAAAATCACTATAAATCCAATTTTCAACCGATTTAAATTTTCTCTTCGCTAAACACTATCTGTTTATCTATATTTTCATAATAATATTAAGATATGGCAAAATCAGGAGTTGTCAAATACCGTATTGCTCCTTATCCTCTCGTGTTCCCTCTCCTCCTCGTGTTGCGAGCGATGTGTTTTCCATGAGCCAATAGAAACAATTCATTTACCTGGCCTCGCACAGCTCAGCCACACGGCGGCCACGCCGTACAAAATACGCGTTCTTGGATCTACATAGGCACGACGACGTCTGTACACGCGTCAATGTGTGCGTAAGATACACAGGGCTGACTATCGCAAAACCCTAATAAGTGCTACCAATGACATTTAAAGGTACTTATATTATGTAGGTATGGTTTAGATAGTGCAAATCAATGTAATCGTTAATCTTACCTAAAAGATTTATTTAAACCTACTTAAAATGTGTCTATCTGTGTATTTAAGCATTATTATTTTCAATTACAATAGATATACGACTACAAACTTAAACGAATTATTCGGTAGGTAGTTATTTCATGTATTAATCGCGATAATTTCAGAAATCATTATTTATTTAGAAAAAGGAAGTAGGTAGGGTACCGTTACCATTTCGCAAAATAATCCCGAACTTAGTGCCGTGCGGCCGACATACATCGCGTTGCGCACCCGACTGCTTTCCTGCGGTTTTCCTGCAATCTGCGCTTGAGGGGTGGGGTAACTCGAACCGGTGCGGGGCGGAGCGTGGCCATTCTGTACGTTAGTACTATTGTATATTCTGTGGTTCAGCTCTGGTTGAAACAGCTGAGCGGAGCGAGGCGAAGTAAATGAAGCGTTTCTATTGGTTCATGAAAAACACATTCCTCGCAGCACATCCTCGCACATCTCTGGTGAAAACCTAGCCTATTTCGCCTAATTTTAATTGTCATAATATGAATTCGCATAACAGATTTGGTATAACACAATCGTGCATAACATTGAACTGGTTATAATTGGCAGAGTCTCGGCTCTCGAATTTAAGTAGGCGTCACAGCTTAAAAGCTTTTTTAGGCTTTTAGACCTCTAGACGCCAAAAATCGAGGCGAGTCCAAAAAAAAGAGCTAAAAGACTCAAGTCTTATGAAACACTATACTATACTTGGTTTGGACAGGAATTTAACTTAAATGTAAACAAAACAACGTCAATTGGTGTCTTAAACATTGAAATGCCCCCATTAAACTATCTAAACATTTACATTTCTGTATTGAAATACATAAAATACAATAAGTAAAATGTTCAAAATCAGCAGCAGCTGCTGCAACTTTAGCAGCTGAAGTTTGTTTACATTTAGTTAAGAGCGTTTATACCTGCTGAGCTGGCAACGATGCATTTTTGTTAGTTTTTCTCGATTATTCCATAAAAATTGAATGAAAATTAAAAATGATGTCTGATAGAACACTTTTTAATATATAAGTTAATGTGTCTACTCCAATAATTATTCGTGATAGACTTTTATATTCTTTAAAAACGAATTAATGTTTATGAACGGTTTTTCTAGTCGTCTAGTCGTCGGCTAGTCTATAACGAATAATTATTGGAGTGTTCTATCAGACAACATTTTTAATTTTCATTCAATTTTTATGGAATAATCGAGAAAAACTAAAAAAATGCAACGTTGCCAGCTCAGCAGATATAAACGCTCTTAGATACCTATTCAAACCAAGTATAGGCACAAGGGCCCTTCCAATTTCTTTCCACTGTGTGGTTATCGATGTCATCGTTTTGCTATCGTTTTTATTTTATCAAAAATTAACTATATATCTAATTGAGTCATTACATAATAGCACTGAGTAAGATAGATTCCAGGTATTATTTTAATAGTTTATCGCCGAATCAATAGAATGCTGTAATCATATAATACGTTAACATGACTGTCTCAATTTATTTTCGTTTGATAATCGAAATACCACTTGTAAAGTTGGTAATATTTTGATCGAGAATGAGCTACTGAATGAGACAGACAGACGACAATCCAAGCAGGCCTTAGCCATAGGCGCCCCGGGCGAGTCATGCCTTTGGCGCCCTTTTAGATACAAGCGACAAAATTACAGGTCGTGTTTGTTAAGCCGAGTTTAGACTTACAAGAAAAATCGTGCAAGTTGCATTACATTGCGGCGCTCGATTGACCACTACAAACTCGTTGGCTTTAAGGTGGGTCTACGCTAGACGAACCGAGCACGAGCGAAGCATCTATATTTCAGTTTGCGTTTTCAATCCATATTATTTAAAACGAGAGTGGGAAGAACCGCACGATACGAAATTTGATTTTCGAAGTTCGTAGTAGTTCGCTTCTTGAAGGCCCTCGTATGCTGTAGACAGAGCAGTGGAAGTATCGGGGACGCTTTTGCTCAGCATATTGGGACAGAATAGGCTAAAATAATAATAAGGTTGTAAACGTTATACTTAAATTTAACTCTACATGTTCCAGTCGAGCGCTAGTAACTCTAAACCATTGCCTTTGTGAACTGCTGAACTAGCAGAGCTCATGTGCCAGTGGTGGAAGGTATAAGATATAGCGGGAGCGGTTGAGATTGACAGTTTGAATTTGAATATGCATGTATCGGGGAGCCTCCCACTGTAATTTTGGTTTTGTATCAGGATTAGAATCTTTATTTGCATTAATGGTAAGGTATGTAGATTAACGATATCGGTTGCTTCGCGTACTTAGACATACGATAACGTGTAAAATTTCATATTAGGTAAAGCCACATTCACATTTATCTGTCGTGTTGTGTCGTTGCCGATTTCGTACATTTTATATGAAATTGTCTCAAAATAATAATAATAAATAAAAACACACTTCACACAAACATATCATATCTGGTAATTGTAAGTATTGTTGTCTCAAACGCAGACTTCGAGTTGTCAAAATGTCAGGAATTTTTAATAAATCAATAATTTTTAAGAATTTTTAATGATAAAGATAACATACCAACAACAGCCCATCTAACGGGCTCAATGTCGTGTTGTGTTCGTGTCGATTTTCGTACATTTTTTATGAAAATTGTCTCAAAATAATAATATAAATAAA